>NW_009610648.1:14448-45486 GCF_000690535.1 Cariama cristata
AGGGGCCGGGGGGAAGCCGGGTCGGTCCCGGCCGCCGCGTTCAGCCCATGACACCCTGCGCTGCCACCCAGGCTTTGATCTCCGCAGTCTCCAGAAGATGTGAAGGAGGGAGGGTGTGCACAGGCTTCTTTTTTCCAGCTCCATTAGCTGACCTAACGAAGTAATGACATCCCTCTGCACCCCGAGGAGAAGGAAGCATTTCCAGGATGATTTAGTTGCTCCTGAAAGGCTGTTTTAAAGAATAAACTAATTAGCAAGCAGCCTTTGTTTTTGGATTTAGCAAGCCTTCAGTGCAAATTAAAGGTGACAAGCAGCGTCTGAGCCGAGAGCTGCACGCAGGCCTCGCTGTGCTGGGTGCTCCTCATCCTCCTCCAGGACTCGAGAGTGACGCGAAGCCATTTGGGAAACGAGTCACGGGGAGCCAGGGCTCGCTGCAGTGGTTCCGTGCGCCTGGGGCATCCCCCCTCTCGCACACAGGGGAGGAGGCACAGCCAAAGGCTGGCGCAGGCAAGGGTGCATTTTTAAGAGCATTAAACCTTGCAGGCACGTCCATACATCGCCACTCCTGCCTGCCCATTCTCACAGGGTGAAAACCGAGAAGAAACGCTGTGATTTTTGCACAGAAGCAAGCAGCAGGCCAGGCACAGCCACGGCGGAGCTACAGATCGGGCTCCCTCCCTTACACAGATACCCAACAGCAACAGGGAGGTTTGGGCAATGCTTTGCAAACCGGCTTGGCCGGCAGACGCCGTACCACCCCCTTAGCTTTCAGCACCGTGGGCTCCAGATTTACTTGAGCAGGGAGGCAAACCAGGCTTTCCACAGGGACACCACGTTCCTTGGAACATCTGTTCCCCAGATATGCTGTGTCTCCAGGTTCTCAAAGCTGGTGCAAGGTGCCAAGGGAGGAAAAAGAAAGAAAAAAAAAAGGGAATGCCATGGAAATCAAAACCTAATGGTGCCACCCAGCAGCAGCCGCTGGAGGATTCTCAAGGGGAGACACGGTTTCTGGCAGACCCAGGCACCCCCTGCTCCTTCCCGGCCCCAGAGCAGCTGCAGAAATCCAATTTACTTGGAGAGAAGCCGATTACAGTTTCCTGACACCCAGGAAGGCGAGACAGGCAGGAGACCCCGTGCCGGGGCTGGGAGCCTTCGGAGGCGCATTCACTGGGGGGGACTCAGAGGTCCCTTCGGGGAAAAAAAGCTCGGGGATGGTGCTCTGCAGGCACACGCTGCTCTCTGCATTTCTCCACCGTTCAACTCACTAATTCCACTTTGTGTTACTAATTAACAGGAGCGAGTAGGGCAAGGCTTTGGCATAATCCCCGTGTGGCATTAGAGCGCCTGTAAAGCCCAGCAAGCGCCTGCACGCAAGAGCCTATTGCAGTTAATAGGGAGCCACACGCAGACTTAATGGACTTTGGCTCAAGCCCCGTGGGGGGACCTGTGAGCTCTTTATTCCCCGGCGTAAGCTCCTTGTCTCTCGCGTGGAGGCCGAGCCCCCCCACGCTGGCACAGCCCCACACCCACGGGCAGCCGGAGCGGAGCGAGGCAGCTCTGCCACACAAGCACAGCCACGCGGGGGGTGGGCCCCTCCCCCCACCACAGCACAGCCCCCCGAGAAGGGGGCATCCCAAAGCACCATGGACACCACGCACGCAGGCCACAGCCGGAGAGGGCACCGGGGAAGGGTTTTTACAGGGGGAAGCGCTCACCTGCAAGGATGCCGTGGCTGAGCCTGGGCAAAGTCACAGGGAGCGCTCGCTCCGCTACCTCCTCTCGACAGCCGAGCTCGCAGAGGGGGACTCACCGCGAGGATGAGGGAGCGTTAGGATCTCATTTGCCACAAATGCTGCTGTGCCTGGCAGGCTCTAAAAGGCAGCAGGAAAACAAGGCAAGGCTGCACCCGGCCTTCCCACCCCACGGTGCAGGAAATCACCCCCGGATTGGAGCACAGGAAGGAAAAAGGCAAAACAACGTGTAGGGCAGAGCTGAAACGCCGAATGCTGCGCCCCACCACCTTCCAGCGGCACAGCCAGGGTCACCCCGAGAGGCACAGTTAATAATCACTGCTCATTGACAACCTCCTAAAGAAAATAATTTCCCGTGTGTAAAAGCACCCTTCTGCAGGAGGGAAGCTGGCCAGTTAAGCTCCCCCGGTCACTCCACGCTGTGTGCCAGGAGGGAGGCAGGGGCTCTCCCCCGTCTGCTCAGCACGGGGCGCATGGTGCCCCTCTTCCCGAAGCCTCCCTTCCAGGAGCGGGCTGATGGATGCCTCAGGCCAGGAAGAGCTCACCCTTCCCAGGAGGAGCTGTAAGGAGCAGAGGCTTCCCAGCTCAGAGGGGCAACACCACACCAGGAGTATCCTCTCCCTGGGGAGGCCAAGCACTGCAGGAGCAAAGCCCTGGGAACTTTCCACGCCTGCAGCCCAAACGTCCCTTCCCTGAAATGCTCCGGGCCGGGGACACGGGGACGGGGCTGCAGTGCCCATGAAGGCTCGGTGCTGGCCGAGCCTCCAGCTGCCCACTCGCCTTGCTTCCCCACACAGCGACTCAGCGCATCCCATGCGAACGCGGCCAGGAAAAGAGCAGATAATTTCTCATGAGTTCGGCACAGAAGCGGCAAAGCAGGAAAGCGCAGGAGGCTCCCTCGATGCGAGGGGACTCCGGCTTTGTCACCCACTCTGGGGTACAGGCCTTACCCAAGGGGGGCTGTGGGCTGGCACCACCTCCAGCTCCCTCTCCCACCTTCCTGCAGGCTGTACTGCTCCTGGTTTTCCAGCAGGCTGCCAGGGAGCGACCCAAGTAACCACCCAGGGATCCCCAGAGGAGCCGTGCAGGTCTCGGATACAAATGGTGTTCTACGAACACGAGCGCACTGACAGCAAAAGGTTGTTTTCACTCTTGGGGCAGTTTGGCAAAGGATAAACCCATTGTTCAGACTCAGAACGCAATCTTGGCTCTTTGTCTGGGTAATGGCCATGATAAATAGAGCAGTAGCTAATTACTCACAAAGCTCTTCATTAAACACTGAGAAGAGCAGACAGGGATTGTAACAATACCAGGCAGCAAGCGGAGCACCCATCTTCTCACACCCACTCGCATTTCCCCACACAGCTCCAGGCCTTCTCCTCCCACCAGCCCAGAGCTGGGCAAGGGAGCCCTCAGCCCCCTTCGCTACTCTCCGCCCGCGTGATGGGATCCCGACCTAGGAATCCACCTCCGAAGCGCCGTGGCTGCTCCCCAGCACTGCCTCAGTTTCCACAGCAGCTTCCATCATTGCTCAATATTGTTCTTGTCCACTTCACAGATCCCTGCTGCTCTTTCAAATAGTTTGTTACGTTTGTGCTCCAGCAGACCATCCCTCAACCAGCACCGCCCCACACAAACCAGAATCAATTATTTAGGAAGCATTTCTGCTTCGTTACAGAAGGGCAGGCAGAAGAGGGTGGGACATAACTCAGCCGGATTCTTGTCCAGGCACCTACCTCAGGGGACAAGCACCAAGAATTTGAGCCTGCTCACACCTTCCCTGGGCCCAGCCCATTCCCGTCTTCACACGCAGGCAGCTGCTCTGGAAGGGTGCACCCCGTGTTTGGGGAAGTGCGTGGGCGCAGCAGCAGCACAGGACGGTCCCTCGGTCTCCGGCAGTGAGGGCACGCTCACACCCACCGGCTCCAGACCAGCCCCAGGGCAGAGCAGTTCTCAGATCCTGTGGCTTCCTGCAATAACATCTGTGATTAAAACCTGGTATTTTGCCTAGAAATAGCAGCTACTTAGACCACGGCCAAGTCTTGCAATGCTTTTAATAGATGTGACCAAAAACCTCAGTCATTGTTCCCCTGCTCGCCCCAGACAGCGCTGCTCTCCTGGCAAGAGGGGTGCAGAACGCATGCGAGGTGGAGTTTAGAGGAACTCTAGATCCCATCCCACAGATGCAAAATCAAGGTACGAAAGCATTTGCCACGCAAAGCCAACCTGATGCACTGAATTCAGCCCAGCTGGCTTCCCTTCTTTTTGGGCTGGGGAGTTCGCTCCGAAGTAACAAAGTGAGTAGGCACACAGTTTACAAACAGAAAGGAGTTACCATCAAATTGACCCAAATGAGTCCTTACACAAGAGTTTCTGAGTAGGCCTAAGGGCAGAAGGAGATGTAGAGAGAAGGCCTAAACGGGAGACGGCTCCCAGACAGAACTTAGCCCAGAGGGCTGGAATAGCAAGTTCCTAACTTCAGGGTGCCCTAGCACAGACAAGCTGCCTTGGGAAATACGCAGGGAAGCAAGGAAAAGCAGCAGAAGCTAGACAGGACAGAGCCTTACACAGCAGCGTAAGCCCTGGATTGTGCAGCTCAGGGCTGGCTCCATCAGCGACCTTCCCAGACAAAGTGTGTAAGCTCAAAGGGAACTCGCAACGCCAAGAGAGATAAAGCTTCACATGCCTGATGCTGAGAGGTCAAAGCCAAGTACAACACAGATCCACCCATGAAAACAACACACACGAGGCACCTTGCAGCGTCAGACCCTCTTCTCTGTCAGCAATAGTTCATATTTCTCTTACAACCATTTCCTCACCACCTATTTCAGCTTTTGCCACAGCTCTTTTTGCACTGGTACCGAGACAATAATCAGGAGCACGGGGCATTACACCACCTTCCAGCAGGCCATTAAAACCAGCAACCTGACCAAGCGGTGCAATTCACAGCATGCCTCACGCCCTCCGGTTTACCACTGAAGATGCTGCTATGCATATAAAGTTGAATCAGACTAGGAAAGCGACTGGCAGATGCCAGGCAAAGTGTGCTCTCAGGGTTCTGGATTTTAAGAACAAGCTTTTTAAGAATTCTGCAACAAATGTGATGAAACTGCATTATCACTACTTACGGACTATATAACGATCCCAGAGACAAAGAATCCACTTCACCCACTGGAACTGGATGCGTGGGCTTTAACTACCAGTCCTTAGAATTAAAAAGGAAACACAGGATCTCCAAGTTAATGTTGCAGAACTTTATACTCACTTAATACACTCAGATCACACTTGACACTGTCGTGAGGCAGTGACTGATGCAAATACAAGTATTAGAAACAACATCTGAAATTAAAAAAGTTTATTTGAAGATTTGTAAAACAGCTCTGTGAAAGGCCAACATTTCCAAGACACTACAATACAGTAACACATTTTCCTATTGTTAGAATATAAAAAAAGTCACAGTTCTTTAACCATCTAAATAAAAGCATACATTTATGGACCAAACATTTTACTTCCAACACCAAGAAAGTAAGTGAGTTTGAATGTCAGACTAATCAATAGCACCAACACTAGGTGAGCACAACCCTCACAGGTCAGAGAGTCTGCGTTTGTCATTACTACGCAATAAAGCAAGTTAGTGAGGCAAATCTTAACGTCAAAACAGACCTACGAGCACTGAAGAGTTCAAACACTGAAATATCATAACGCATCCTTTTTCACATTCCATCGATGCAAACAGTAGCAAGCCAGAAACACCAAAGAGCTCCTGTTAAACTCAAAGCTTCCGTTTTGGGACAAGAAGTCCTCAGAACTTACAGATGCCAGTTCCATTTTAAACACACAACTTTATTCACTTCATGTTTACAGAATTTGTGCAATAGAGACATGTGCAATAGAAAGGTGAACAACAAGATGCAGAAGTGGACAGTACTACAAGGATCCAATTATCACTTCATTGTAAAGCAGCACGCTATTATACTGCTTTCCGATGATACTCAGGAGGGGCTACTTCATAGTCACTGGCGCTAAACAATGCGGAGGAATTCTTTGCTAAATACCTATGAAACATAATAAAAAGATTAAATTACCTTCTTGCCTAAAGTCTCCGTCGTTTAATGCCACATAAGTGAATTGTTAGGTGTTTGCCGAGACCATAAAACATGATTTCAAGAGTACAAATCCAATATCTCCTACATATCTACTAAAAGGTCAGCTGTGTAAGCAATTAGAGATTTGACAGCTCATGCCAAAAAAAAAAATTTCGATTCCAAGCAAGTTGTCAAGCAACTCTGGCTTCAAGCAAGCACAGGGAGGTTAAGATTAACAGGGTGAAACAGTTTACATTTGAGGTTCAGTCATCTGCTGTTACCAAGAACCAATTTACTACTGATTGTACTCAAAGGCATAGGGACAAGGAGTAGGACACGGAGTAGGACACGAAGTTCTGTCTGCACAACTACGGAACTTGAATGGCTGAGCGATGGCTAGAGCAAAATGCCCAACCGGCAACAAAGTGCAGCAGCAGCTAAGCATTATACACCCTTACTTCTCATGGAACAGATTCAGGGATTTCTGGTCAGTGCCTTGGCTTCACTTTTCTGACTTTACAGCTGAAAGCTCTTCAGCACTCGCGTTTTACTTCAGACTGACCCAAAAGACTATCAACCACTCGAGACTCTAGGACTCTTCCAAGGCAAGTTTGCCCTGGAAATGAGGCTGATCCATTTCTAGCTCTTCGACAGCGCCATCTTAGATTTACTGAGGGTTTTCTTTCAACTTCCAATAGCTTATCCAATCACACAGAGGTAAAAGCTGGTATTTACTGGCAAAACAGCTTAATGCTTTGTTACCCTAATTATTTATAAATCAGCATTTCCAAACACTATCAGTAGACCACTAAAGCCTTTAGAAAATACACAGAACATTTATCTTCTCCATGAGATAATCACAAGTGGAAGTTTACGGCTCTAGTAAATTCAACCAAGAAAATCTGCCAGTACAGCAAAAGCAGAAAGCAGCACCGATGCTGCGAGCCGGCTTCACATCACACACCTCTGCCTACGTGCATGTCTACATGAATTGCAGAAGCATACTACTAAGTTCCTCCAGTGCTGTACAGATGCATGGAAGCTGCTGAAGTCATACTCGTACAGACATGTGGGGGAGCACAGGTATGACACCTCAGTTGCTACACTGAAGTTTAATTCTGGTTTAGAAGCTCATATTCAGGAAACCTTTACAGGTGAACTAAGCAGCAAGTGACTCCATAGCCCCTTACAGCAGTGAGGAAGTATTTCATCACCTGTCTGAGATCAAATGTCTGATTTTTTTTTTTTGTTTTAAGAAACATTTTGCATTACAGTCTTGTATTATTTAGGATGGGGTTTTCATCCTAAATGTAACACATCTTCAGCACCACAGGGTGCTGCAGTGCACTACAGCTACAATGACAGTCTGTCCCGGAAATAATATTAGTAAGGTTCATCAGCTTTCAACATTTGTTCAATTGTTGTTGAGTAACTGTTGTGTAATTTCATAGTTTGCTTTAATTGTCATCTGCTTTTTATGGCAGCTACAAATAGATATGTAAATACACATCCAACTAGCAATAATCTCAGTATAACTGGAGTGACCTTAAAACCAGTCTTACTCCTGTTACTGTACAGCAGAGTTTGAGAAAGCTTCACTGCAGTCTTCCGTGAAGATACTGCACACAGGCCCCAGACGATATATGTGTTGTAGAACAATTGTTCACTGAAAATAGCCCACATTACAATAGCCTGCCCTTACTGAGCTTTTTCTTTCTTGCTAAAAGACTTTAAAAGTACTTACTTTAAGAAGTCATGCAAATAGTTTAACAGCAAAGCCAGACTCTTCTCATCAAGAGGAGTGTAAGCAAGCATAGCTCCAATCCGTACTGTTCCAAAAGAAGCAGCACTTGTTAGTTATAAACAACAACTTTAACAAGTATTTAAGTACAGTCTAAAACCTTACAGTAGTATATAAAAGCAGCCCAGGAATCTATTGCAATATATACAAGCTCACCTAAAATAACCAGACTGTTGAAAATCCATTTCCATTCCAAATCCCTGAATGGCTCTGAACATTTTAGGTACGTGAGAGTAAGGAAAGAATGAAACCACATGTTTCATAGCTGCTTGTCAAATTTCTGCAGTTCACACCCACTGAGGGTCAAGATGGGAGAAGGAAGCATTTGAGTATTTCTAACTGCTCTTCAGTCTCTAGAGGTCATACTCACCAAATAACCTCAGTAGGTGTGGGGCACCATAGACTTGAGACATTGGAGCATCTGGGTGATCTGCTAAAATTTCAGCATACTGGGGCCTCTCAAACTTGTACAGGAGTTGAGTTCCCAGCATGACATTGAAGTATTCTTTAATTCCAGCCACAACTTCATTGACTGCATACTCCCTGGTAAAGAGACAAAACACTGCAAGTCTTGGTCCAGTGACTGGATGGACACAAAGATGAGACTTGGCTTGGCGAGTCCATCAACATCGTAAAGATCTTTTACAAGCCTTCAGATTATTTTTCACGGAAATTTGTTTGGAGACCTTAAAATGTACAGCTGCAGGGAATGATGCAGTTCAAGACCTCCTTTAAAAATGGACTGTTCTGAACTTGGTAAGAATTCAGACAAACTAAGAAAAGCCTTACTTTTAGTCATCTACTCACTTAAAGAAATTAACTATTAGAGCAGTCCTTTCAAAGCAACAGTAAGTATTTATAGGGACACTTACCAGCTCTTCTGTTTTCAACCAAAGTCAATCCCAACTCACACCAGTTTAAAAGTACAGTACTACTTTAAGGAATCAGACTGAACTTCTGCTTAACGGAAAGAGGCAGCCAGTATTTCAGGCAACTGACCCTTTCTAACTAGGCCTCTCAATGCCACGCTCCTGCAGGCCTCCAACTTCACACCTAATTGAAGAATAACTATATAGGAATTAGCAGCAACACTGCACATCTGAGAAGTACAACCCTCACTCCACCCTGCAAACAAATTTAAAACAGACATTAGGACAATTACATAAGAGAATGTTAAAACACCCTGACAATTCAATAATACACTTCCTCTTGAATGGAAGAAAATAACTCCACATTTCTAGTTTTTCTCCCTTTAAAACAGGAAAGCTTTGTTCAAGAATAAACACACCTTATTTGTTGTCAGGGCTGGACTGCTGGGTTAATTACAAATAAGAATCTTCAAAGCTATCACCTTGAAGTAATTAGCTTTGCCCATCTGATTCTTTTAAAAGTCATTGTCCACCTCCCTGTCCCCCGCCCCTCTCTACCTCCAGGAGGGAGTCCACCCATACAGTAACGCTTTGCTCATCTGCTAGGTAGCTTTTGTGAGAAGTTTGTTCAGCTTGTACTTAGCAAGGGCCACTGCATTTATTCACCCAATGTAGGAAGCCTGAGCTAGAATGAAGGGGTGGAGAGCCGTTCGCTTGGCTTCTATCAGATTCCTTTAGGAAAAGACTTAGGGAAAGTGGGGAAGCAGAAATAATATCCAGAAAGCAGAACTGCATTCTTGAATTACCTCCTCAAAGATTTCTGAACTCTTCAGTCATGTTGGTCTTGGAACATGAAGCTGGACATAGGGCTGGGACACGTTTAACAACCTTACTAAATTTTCAATGAAATACAAGTCCAACAAAAACAGCAAAAGAAGTATTTAAGGTTTGAAAAGACTACTACTTACTTGTTATCAGTATTTCCTCGTGATTTTTTGTAGTTTGCATAATCCTCTAAAATGGAGTCAACGTTCTTCTTGGCAGGAAGATAGAAGAGCTACAAAAGAAGTAAAACTGAACAAATAAAAGTTGTCTGATTTATGCAGACATTTGTATCTGCAAGCTGAATTTAAACCAACACAGGTAAGGACATTTCTAGAATAAAATTAACAGGTTAAGATGTTAAGTATTATTAAAGAAGCACCCAACTGCTTTAGTTGTGCATACCAAAAAGCCCGTAACAGTGACTCTATCCATGTTCCCTTTTAACACCTGTGCTGCTCAACAGCAACCTGATGATGAACAACTCACGTCACCCCAAGAGTCAAAGACAGCAGCAAAGTACAGGCACGCCCCTGCAGACCTGCCTGCGCCAGGCCACACGGCAGTTACCAAAGCAATGGTGACCACTTGGCATCTTCTGTCTGCTCCTCTTGCATCCACAGTTGAGCACCGGGCCCTATGACTGCTGCAAAGTAAACAAGCCTGCCAAGTACCTGCCGGGAAGTTACACTGCCCGCGCAGTCTGAAGAGTATTAGAGCTACATCAGAGCTTACAGAATTGAAGACAAATATTCCCCAGCCACGATTCACCAAGGATTAACTTCTATCTTTAATACCATACACAGAGCATCTGTACCCACAGACACCAGTTCAGCTGTATATGGCAAGGCTCAGTAGTACAGCTAGTTCACATACTTGGGTTTTTTTCTTTTTTTTGTTTGTTTTTTGTTTTTGTTTGGTGGTGGTGTTTTGGTTTTTTCTGTGAGGTTTTTTGGGTTTTGTTTGGGTTTTTTTTTGTTTTGTTTTGGTTTTGTGGTTTTGTTTGTTTGTGGTTTTTTGTTATTGGGTTTTTTTTTGAGGGATTGGAACCGGTTCACTTATCCATTTCCTTTCACAAGGGCACTACAGTCTGAAGACTCTCGGGGGGAAAAAAAACCACCTAGTTCTCCAGAACTGGAGTCAGTGCTTAAGCACCTTTACTGCTGATGCAAGTCTGAAATTTGTATTCACTGAGAAAAGTCAGCCTTTTCTATGCAGGACTTAAACAGGATTTTCACATGTCTGGGATTGCAAGAACGGAGACAGTACCTCAGAGTGGCAGTAAGTCAGAGCATGCAATTGCAGCCTAACAATAAAACACACTTTTCAACAGTATTATTTTCTATGCTTCTTGTCAAATTTAGTAGCGGTTTCATACAAGAAATAAAATGTATTACTGAATCGTGACTTAAGTTCATGAAAGCGTTTTATACTTTTGAAACAGAACGCAAAGTGTCATGATTCAGTAATACATTTTAAGTTCATGAAAGTGTTTTATACTTTTGAAACAGAACGCAAAGTTTCATTTACTGTATCAGGAAACTTTCTATGAATCCAACCTGGCAGAAGTTAAGAATTGCTATACTAAGCGACAGCTTTCTGTCAGAGCTGTAGAACAACTTAAGAAACTTGCAGAACTTGGCAGTGAGTGACACAAACAAGGCAGGAAGGAGCTGAGGTAGAACAGCCATCACATGTGATGTTCCTACAGACCAGTTCTCTACCAACCAAGCAAGCTGTTCAAAATACATCAGCAGGCCAAGCCTGCGTAGAGTTAACATCACACTTAAAGCTTAAATAAGTTGCTAAAATTATCTGCCTTTCTAGCTTATGCTTGATTAGACCAAATCTATTCTACAAAGTTACATGCAACCCTGCTGAGCCACAGTCCTACTCACAGGTGGCCTCTGGTTAAAATCCAACTGGAATTAGAACTGTCAAGTAAGCCATCAGGCTGCTCTCAAACTCTACAAGAGACTTCACTACACTGCGCTTAAAGGGGATATGAAATTCTAGTTGTAGTGTCTTGATGGCCAGGATTGTTCTTCTGACATATTACCTGCTTTTGCCTGGTGATCAAGTCCCAGTCATCTACCAGCCATGGTTTCAGCTCTTCTGGGATTTTGACCTTTACTTCAACTCTGTTCATAAATGTTTCTTCCTGAAAAAAGTGAAGCCAGACTAATTACTTTCACAAAAACTGTAAAAGCTAAGAGTCACCCATATTCCTCGTTCTCACAACTGAAATACACCACTGGACTGAGGAATTACTACAGTGATTCCTGTAGGCTCCACAGAGAGCAAGAAAATAGCTTACATTTTTCAAGGTCACTTGGGAACTTTAGTTTTGCAAGTTCTAACATTTCACACTGCCACACTGAAGGACTAAGTATTGCTGTCTGTATTTCTGAGCAAAGCAACCTTCCCATTTTCTTTCAAATATCCTGTGAGAGAATTAGAAATACGTACACTTTCAACTGTTGGATCTACTCGAGCCCTCTTCTTCCTAGGAGGCTGAGGAGTCTCACTGGTACTGCTCCCTTCTCCAATTCCGGGAGCTGTACAGAAGACAGACATTATGCTGCTTAAGAAATCTGGTAAGTCAGCAAGAAATACTAGTAAAGAAAGATTTAGAAGAAGGATTTGAAAGACTCAGATTTCTCTCAGGTCACCTTTTCACTTGTTTTTAATATTACTTGTATTCTGGAAGTCCCACATATTTGTGATAGTTTAGACTGCTATATTTACATTTATCTGAAGATGTAGGCTGCTGCACTAAAACCAAACCAGTATGTCAGTATCTAGAATGTTCTTCACAAGAATTTTTGGAACCAGCAGCTCAGCTTTGCAGATATGTCCCATCTCCATCTCAGTAAGAAAATGTAAGTTTGACTTACGAAATTATGATTTCAACAGATCCATGGAGATATCACTTAGCTTTTAATTTGCAAGAGGTCAAAAATCTTGACAGACTGAAACAAGTAGTTTGTGCACAAACCAGAGAAGCATGCATTCCTCCTGACCAAGAGGAAGAGACCTCTGAACTCCAAGAGGAACAACACAAGGTGATAGTAAGTAAACTCGGTTGAGGCAGAGTTAAGATCTTATTCCAGCTAAGAACCTTCACTAAGGTTACCCACTTATATACAAAATAAAAACATACTTACTTTTCTGTTTGTTCTTTTTTGTTTTCCTGCAAGAAGAACACAAATTATTGCAAATATAAAGATAGCAGTACTTAAAGAATTGAAAGTAGAAAGCTAGAAAAATTGTCTGCTAATTTGAGAACAATGAACAAATACTCAGTGGCCGATGGAGTATTTAGATAAAAGCACATGAAAGTAGTGTCAGATATGACTTAGCATCACAGTTATGATGCTACAAGATTTTTCATGTAACAGGTTAGAATTCACCATTTTTGGGGGGAATCACTAAACTTAAACCTACAAAACCCCAGAAGGCATGCCAAGAACACAGGAGTATTTAAAACCAGTACTGAATGACACTTACGCAAGTAACATCTACAGATGTTTCATACTTTCCAAATGCTCTTGGAAACTAACTAGATTTGTAGGTGTTTTATTTCTGTATTTCAGGGATCACTTCGAGACAGAATATGGGACAAGGAAACAGAAGTGCTGGGAATTATCAGGTAAGTCTCAGTCAACTGAATTAACTTCCAGCAAAGTACTGAAAAAAACCACAGTTTTACCACTACAACAGCAAAGGGAAGCTTAAATAGCACTATCAGAATTACATGCATGAAGCTGCATGGACTGCCTACAGTTCCATCATCAACTTTTAGGGGAGATCATGATTACACTTGCCACTTATTAGAAACATTTGGAACAGTACTAAATAGCACTGTCCCTAATATTCACCTTCTTCCAAACGCTTCTCTCAGCACTTACTGTTTCTAATTTACACACTTCACACTTCTCTAAAGTCCCTACCCTTAGCCCTTTTTTTTAATTCCAAATGAAGAGCTGTACTTGCAAAAATTTTAAAGACACCTGAAAAATCAATGCACACAATATGTAAATATTCAGACACGTCAAGAGTATCAATGACAAAAAATTAAACTGTCCTAACAGGTATTTTTGTTATTATCTGAACTTTGTATATTTACTAACCATTTTCACAAAGTCTTAATTAGGAGCACTACTAGTCAGGTTTCAATTTGCTCACTATTAACAGGAGTCCAGTTAAACCTCTCCAAAAATTTGCAGATTGTGTGGATAACACTTTTTACCAGTACAAAATTATTTCCTTGGAAATTCACCACTATCTCAAGTGACTCTTGTATTCAGGCTTTGAACTGGGTTTATCTGGGTCAGGAAGTAGGCAGAGTTTCTAGGAAGATCTGAAGATAGGAAGAGTAAGGCTTTTTTCAAGCTTCAAGTCAAACAAGCGTTAGGCTTAAACTGTGGGCAGAACAAAGATCACATCTCTCCAGGAAGAAGAAATAGTTGCCAAGTTAAGTCACTGATAACAGACTTGTGTATTGAAGAGAAAGTCTTTTCTTCCAAACCTAGAGTAAACAAGGGAGTTCTTTCCAGAATTAAAGTCACAGGATAAAAATAATGTTAAGCATTAGTCTAGAAGCAGAGTTAAAAAACTGGAATAGACAGGCAATATAAAGTACTTAAGAACTACTGCAATTAAGACAGTAAACCATATCTATGTTACTGAAGCACAAAGTCTAGCATAAACCATTCTAGGCAGTTGCTTGTGCTCTCCCACCTCATTCTTTGTATTTCCTGATTCCTTACATTTCAAGTCATATGCCTCTGCTTCAAGTCAAAGCAGCCATCTGTTTGCAAAGTCTAAAAGACAAATCTGAGTTAGGGAACAAACAGAAAGAGCTAAGGTTAGAGACAAAACATTAGCATTTGGCAGACTTTTGACAGCCTGTACAGCAGGCTTTCTGGAATAATATTTTTCACTAGGTGAAGGCAGCTGTGCAAGGTAGTGCTGCTGCTGTGTACAGTAACTGAAGCATGCGGTGCACTCAATATCCAGGAGAGAGATGCAGCATCTGTATCACAGAGGGTACAGGCAGCCCTACTAATAGAAGTTGTAGCCCGAAATGAGCAGCGCATCTTCGATGCCATTAATCGGACCAAGCACACTCTCATTTTGAGACATAAAGCCGAAGAACACCATGCATGCTCCTCACGGTGGCAGATAATGCCTTCCTGCAAGGACAAATGGAATGCAAGTCCTGAAGTGTCACAAAAAGATGAACCATTATCTAGGATAGGTTGAAACACATCCTTTTGTGCCACTTCACAACTACATTGTGAACTGCAAGCTCTATACTGCTGTAGAGAAGCAGTATAAAAACTTTCATTGCCTTCTCTTTATATGGCAAGCACAGTCCAGCTGCTATTCTTCATTCACGTATTTCTCCATTGACTGGCATTTTTCACTGAAAAGTGACAACAAAACTAAAAAGCAGCATGGAAGTTTCAAGGAAGCTTCTGTGGAAAGAAGTTTTAATTAAAAGACTGAACAGAAGTGCAAAGTGCTAAACATCTCACAGTTCAAACTTAAAGGATGCATCTCACTGTCGTCAGACATTACCTCCTCCAAGCAGCAGGGTGAGCAATCAGTTCTGGTAAGAAGCTAACCCAGCCCTCGTTGCAGGGTTTTATTTTAGCAGAACAAGAACACGCAGCTGTAACAAGAATATTCAAGTATCTGGGATCAAAATGTGAGACTGAATTAGAAAGTCAAAAATGAACTACTGACATAGCCATCAGTAGAAAACAAACAGCATTACAGCTTACAGAACGGCTCACAACAATGAAATGCTATACATCAAAGGTGACGGACTCAGAAGGAAAATAAGCAGTCCATGCCACAAGAGCATAACACCAGAATTCCAATCTCAGATTGCAAAACAGGACTGTGCTCGCAATCAAATGGTAAGAATAAAGAGGATGCCACAGAAGACAACATACTGAAAGGCTGCACTTCACCTTTCCACAGACCTTCATCAGAGGAAAGATAATCAAGTATCTCTCACAGAACCTTGCGTACAACCTCTGGAAGACAGCAATCTTTGCACAAAAGAGTTAGTGTTAATGCTTAGAGCTCTAAACTGGAGTGTCTTCTGGGACATGTCCACAGAACTGTCAGTAGAAGATAAAAATAGCTTAGTAAATAGAATAACACACATAAATGACATGAGGGAAAAAAACAAGACTTTGGAAGGGTTACTTTCTCCACAACAGTTAGGAGTCCATGAACAGGTAGATAAAAATGTTGTGAACACTAACAACTGTTTTACTTTCCCCAAATCCATGTGCCTTTTCAAGGGACTCAGGGTCTGTTAGAACCTCCCACAACAGCTGGTTAAGATATGAGCTGAGAATGAAGGCAGCTACCACTTGGTCTCAGGCATTTGAGTTCAATACATTTGTAAACACCAGAAAAAGGAGATGAGGCACCAGTTTACCGATAAAACAACATTTGAAACTGAGCTATATGAAATCATAAAGTCTCTCCTAATACAAGGTGTATAGTAATAAAAATGTAAATGAAAAGATTCAAGTGCGAAAAAATAAGAATGTTGGAAAAAAGTGTGAAATCCGCTCCTATTGCTCAAGCAGCTTGGTCACTAACTTAGCTGTGAGAAGAAGCATTCCTATGAAGATTCAATCAAACCATCAAACATTATCAGCAAAAGAATAAAAAACAAAGTCAGGATTATATACACGTTTGTCTCCTGCGTCTGGTCAGGCAGCCTTATCTTAGAAGGCATGCAACAGAACTGGAAGAGGTAAAGAGAACAAAGAATAGTTGGTAGCGTACAACAGCTTCTATACCAGGAGTAACCAGGCGGACAAAGGCCTTCAAGCTGTCAACTGGGCAGGAAGAAGATGGGAAACATGGTAGAGGTATCACTAGGGATAAAAGGTGAAGCTCAAAGAACTAATCAATCTTTCCTCAAGAGAGATGAAAACACCAAAAATACCAAAGCAGCAGACATTAAAAAAGACAGGAGTCATCATCCATTTTCCTCTCCTCTTCAACACAGGACCAAATTAAAATCAGAGCACGCTGCCACAAGATGATGTGGACACCCAAAGTCCAAATGGTTCAGAAGTTATTTGATAAACATAAACCAGTCCTACAAAGGGTTATTAAACCCATCACATGGATACAGCCTCTAGCTCTGAAGTCCCTTAATTACAGGTTGCCAGAAGCAAAAAGGGCATTTGGGGTAGAGTATCATTCTAGGCTTGACTCACTTGATTATCCCTAAGCACATGTTACTGGTGACCATTAGAGAGCAGAAGAGGTTAGGAAAATCTCCAGCTTTAGCCAGTGCAGCCATTCCCATGTTGTTGCAGCCCTAGACAAGTGGCACGTAGGCAGCGTTCATATGTTGCTTGACATTCAGAGGGCCTGAAGTAGCTTGTGAGAGCTACTAGCTGTGCCAAAGATAGCAGAGGATGCCACAAGAGACATGCAGCAGGAGCATATGTTTTTGAGTAATATGTTCAGATTAAGAGTAAGACTTCTATTAGAAGAAAAAACAGTAACTCCCAGGTTGTCATACTGTTTTGAGAGCATCTCTGATGAGACTGCTTGCATAGATATCATTTAAAAACAGATGCTATTCTCAAATTAGTTATTCAGTGCCGTATCTTCCCTCCAGAACACTCTCAGTTGCCCTTCTTATTTTCTAAGCACCCGTTAACTCTGATTGTTTACTGATTTTTTGCAAGTTAATCGTGTTAAGCCCATGAAAGGTAGCATAAACTCTTAGAATTTGAAATTCAGCATAGCTACATATAAAAAGTCTGGAGAAGCTAGTATCTGTATTCTGTGTTGTATTTCATTTCTGGCAGCCTGCTATAACCACACAAAATTTTTTCTCTGATAGTTTCTAGTTATCGTAAGGTGAACAATTATTTTAAAAACAAACGTATACAACCTGCATTTCATGCATATTTCCATTTGATCAAATATTGCTTGCAAATAGTCTCAAAAGCTTTTTGAACCAGTTGCTGCAGTTTACAGAAACAGTTATTCTGAACAGACTCAAGCCAACAATAAAAAGGTAGCATATTAAGGAGCAAGGTCAAACCTCACATTTCTAACACCATCCCTCATAGCAGCCTCACTCCCAAGACTGACAGAAGACAGTGCTGTTTGTTACCGATTTCCATGGAAGCAGAACTGCAGGCTGCAGTAAGCATGCAGATCACCTGTAACATTCTAGAGCTATCCAGGTTCAAAAATCTGAAGTCAGTTGTCCTCCACTTCTCTTTAAGCAGTGGACACATTGAATGCATTTGACTACTCATATTGTACCCTATCCCAAATGAAAAGGTATACATTTCAGAGAAACTAAAACCTGGTAGTCCATACTGGCTTTAAAAAAAAAACAACCCAAAACAATATACTGCAGTACTTATAATTCACTGAACTGCTACCAAAGCTTACATTATTACAACTGAGGACTTTAAGAGTCTCTAAAAGAAATCTATGAAAACAAGGAGATTGGGATTTCAGGATGAAAATCCTGGTTTGACAATCCATCCTTAACTCACCGCGTCGATATTGTAGGGGTCTCCAAACAGCAAACAGTATGCGCTCCATCTCGTCTGAAAAATCTAGGCACAATGGGGGTTGAGTTAAGGAAAGAATGTCAGACCTAGTGTTTAGCCTTAAAGCGAATCTATTTAAGATTCAAAAATTTACCTTTTTAGCAGTGTATTACAGTCTTACTGAACATTCCTGGAGGATAAGTTGTGCTTAGATTGTTATTTCCTTTCCACTATTGTTTGGCTATCTGACAAATAAGTTTCAAAATATGTTACCTTTCCCTTTGTTCGATCCTCCAAGAATGCTAGAAAAGGTAAATTTTGAGGCCCAAATAGGTTGACAGCGTTACCCTTTTAGAATAGTTGCATGATCAGCTTCTCCCCCTCCCCACCATCAGTACTTTATGTATCTACAATGACCTTAGATTTACAACAAGAGAACAATCCAGAAGTTTTACTTTGGAACTGTATTTTAAGATTTTTTAGAAGCCATCTTGCCTTTAGCTGTAAGCAGGATGTGAGATGCAGTAGTTTGGTCAATAATACGTCAGTATGACAACCCTGCATCACTGCTAGGGTAAGTCAAAGAATTTCCTCTCTCTCAGCCTCCAAATAGGGAAGAAAAATAGGGAGACTGTTGAAAGAAGCACAGGTCTAATTTAGAAGGATGCAGTGGATGCTGGTAATGGCTAGAGACTAGGAGCAAGATCAGTGCAACAAGCATATGGGACCCTGCCATAAATAACCTTCACAATGCAAGACCGCTGTTCTAATGACAACAGTTTTCCTTCTTCTCCTTCACAACTCTGAAAATCCACCACCAAGGAATTAATTTTTCCAATCAACACGAAACAGAAGTTTCAGAGAATTAGCTTACTGTCTGTTTTGCTATGCTGGAAACAACGACCCATGCTTAGGATAGTGACGACAGCAAAAAGCAAAGCCACTCCCTGTCCCCAACTGGTTTCAACCAGAGAGTAAAGACAGACCTGGTAACACGCTTTCAAGCTTTGGAGTTACACAGAGGCCTAAGATGAAGTAATTTTTGCTGTGGGTCTTGCTTGGATACAACATTATTAGATGTGGTTGAGAGGATTAAGCCAACTTTGATTTGAAGCACAGGTAAACATTTAGCATTGACTCAGCCAGAGAACAACTCATCCCACTGCCATCAGTCTGAACTACCAAGATGACTAAAGCTGACAGTACGGGGAATGTCATCCTGAAGTTACCATTGGGATGTTCTCTATAACGCAAATTGTAGACATTTACAATTCAGTCATCACTACCTGTGTCAAAGTTACACATGAAATTAATTCTACTCCCACTGACTAAAATGCAAGAAGAGCCAGGTGCAACAACCCCTTAAGCAGTCAAATTAGTAATGGTCATAATTTAATCTGTTTTATTCAGATCTTATTGACATTCATTAGGAACTGTCTAAACAGACATTTGGTTTGGTTTTTTTTTTTCCCACCCCCAAATGAAGACAAACAGGTGACTAGGTCCCTACACCAAACCGGTGGCGTTAAAGCACCTCAGAACCTACAGCAACAGACCACAAGACAGCATGCACACAGCATTATGGCCAGATCCATTGGACTCCCCATTCCAGAGACCAAGAGCCAATTTACAGCCTTGGCTAGGCTTTCACTAATCTCAAAGTGAAATCTGCATTCAGGATCTACAGAGGAAGGAAAAAAAAAAAACAAAACACCACAACACAAAACACACCCCAAACCAAAACAACTGTTCCCACTACCGCTGCACTTCTCAAATCAATGATACATATTTCATAACATAGTTGCCCATAAATGAGACAAGAAATCTGAGGCTGCTGCCAAATGCTCTTCTTAGGAATTGACGTAATTTCAACAGCTTCCTCATGAAGACTAGAATCATAAATGAAGTTAGGAGTTCAAAACATCAAGTTAGTCACGACCACCTTCATAATTAAGTGAAGTACTACCCCAAACAGAAGACTTTCACGGCACATGAGCAAAGCAGTAGAGCTGTACTGACTGTATGAGAATCTAAACGTAACACCATACCAGCCTATTCTGAAAAACAAAAAGGATGGAATGAAAGAAATCTGACAGTTACATCCTGAAATAATTTTTTCTAATAAATGTCTGAGCTTGCTTCTGGTCTCTTAAGATGCAAAACCATTTTTAATAGCATATGGGTTTAGTTTTGTCAAAAACATCAGAACAAAGACTCTTTAAATGGCATTTTAACAATTGTACCGTAAGAAGGCAAGGCATTTTAAGGATTTTATTCAAAAGTGCTTGCACAGCTTGGTAGAACTGTAAAATTCTATACAGAAGCTGATTTCACCAAGACACACGAGTCTTACGAGGCCTCACCACTTTTTGAGTGTCAGTTCACTAACTTAAGAGGAACAGAGTGCAAAAAAGTATAGTGTTAGTGTCTACTCAGTACCTTGATTCAGTGTTAAACACTGCACAATCTAAGAAGGCAGTTTTAATAAAATACTTCAAAGGCCTTTTGATATTACAAAAGTGAAACGCAACTTTTGTATGGGTTGTGTCAGAAGTAGTGTAATTTAACCTGCAGAACCATTCTAAGAAAAATAATATTTAAAGATCAATAGTAAAACTGACAAGCAAAAGTTTGGGAGGTTTTTGGTGGGGGTTTTCAGGTTGGTGTTTGGTTGGTTTTTTTGTTGTTGTTTGGGGTTGGGGGGGGTTGTTTGTTTGGTTTTTTTAATAAAAAGCTTCTTACACTTCAACATTTTTCTGCTGCAGACCAGAAGTCTTCTTGCCTGGAGCAGCACCTCTCATCTTCCCCTCTGCATATTGTTCCCTTTAAAAAAAAAAAATAAATTCATAAATAAGACTTTAATGAAAAGAGAAGCTTGTTTTCCCTCAAAGGGTAATAGGATATGCAAAACATTCAGAGAATGTCTAGTAAATGGCTTTGTGAATCAGTATGTGTCATCAGCAGGTACAAATTCAACTCAGTATCAAGGAGATTTAGACTTCTTCATACAACACTGAGTAGTATGAACACCCATTCGAACCCTCCGCCCCATCCTTGTTATTCTGAACCTCATGGAAGCAGCACACTGCTTCCGAAAGATATAAAACAAGTTCAATAAAAGCATTTCTATTAGAGAAATACAAGATTAGCATTCATAAAAATCAAAGTATTTGTAGGCATTCCGAAGCTGTCTGAGAAGATCCTTACCACTTAACAATGTATGTTAAGGATACTGCACAATGGTCTTTTGTAGCCTCCTAATTTCCACATTACAGGACGTACTTGCAGTTAGTCAGGCTGCCTCGCCATTTCATCAACCTGCTCTTCCTTAAAACCTCAAGCCACCATTTTAAAATTAAGTAGCAGCTTGTTCTTTCTAAACTGCTAGAGGACAAAGATCAGAATGCCTCTGTAACCCAAAGCATCTCAAGAATAAGTGAACATACGAACACTTCCTGAAGGCTTTTTCTTTTAAACTCACAAACTTCCCTTGATATATAGTTGTTGGATTGAAGCTCTATAAAAAAAAATTGACTGACAAGGACTTCTAACAAAAATACTTACTGATTGGCCTTTTGAAGTTCTTTTTGTTTCTGCAAATTGGTATCCACGTATTTGAGCACCCTGCTTTCTGGAACCCATTCATCCCAGCTGAAAAAAAAAATCAAACGATCATTCAAAAAACATTACATAACTGCATTCTACATGCAATAGTCAATTAAAAGCTTCACAGAATTTGAGACTGAACTCTGCTTTTGTGTCAAGTCATGGGCTGGCACAACTGAAACTGTAAATTACCAAATGCATTCCCCGCTGACTGAATCTGTAACGATTTTTCTAGGGAAGTACAACCCTCAGTCATTTCCAAAGACTTTCCCAAACTTGAAGCATGGGTAATTTAGGAGGGAGGGGACTGGCTTTAATTTAAAAGCAGCATCTCAGGAAAAAAAAAAATATTCTACACTTACTAAATTATGGGACACCTGCAGCCATGACTATATTATGAAGCAAGTTTCCTTTATCTATTCCAACATTTCATAGGTTAACAAATTCAGCAATAAGATCTTACTGTAAGAAGAAGAGCTCTGATTTCTGTCTGTGAAGGAAACCAAGATGGCATGAATATTTGAAGAATCTGAAGTGAACGATTTAAGAGAACAGGTGTTGGGGAAATTGCCATTACGAGCAAGAATTCCACTTTGACAAAGAGTGGATAATGTGAGCAATCTGACAATTTATTTCAAGTAAAACACATTAAAAGTGGCCAAGTTACTCTAAAGTATGCAAGTTAAAGCTCTTTATATAGAGAGTTCTCTGTCATTTTCATTTCATGGCAATAGCTGCCAGTCTTGACACATCGAGGTAGCAAAACCAATCTACTACAGGAGTACAAGGTCTTCAAGAGCGTTAAGATAAGGCAAGCTTAGTATCCAAAACTTAGAGGAACACATGTCCAGCTGTACACTCTCTAAGACTATGATTTCAGGATAGTGCTTTGGTCAAGATATTTAAGCCACTTGTCTTAATCCTGCCTGTACAGCTGCAAGAGACCTTCAAAAAGTGCTATATAACTCTGCGGCACATTGTACTGTACAATGAAGAAACTTTTTTGGTATCCTAACTGTTGATGTTTGCAAAAACATTAAGAAGTCGAGCAATTAACAAGTAACAAAGGACCATAATTACAGAAACCACAATTAAGGAGTCATATTGCCCCGGTTGTCTGGATCTTGCAGCAACGCCACTTTTAATGTAGTTAATTGGAAGCTTGAAAGCAGAAAAAAATAATCAAACAGCACAAGCAAGAAAAGCAGGAGTCAACATCACTTATGGCACCCTTCATCAGAGATAAACAAGGAGAGGAAGCATCAAATTTATGCTGCCTCATTAATATACAGCAGCCACCATAAGAACCAGTTACACTCTCTGTAACTTTGAATGTTTACAATAAAACATTTATCTGTCCATTTGGCAGGGAGGGTGCGTGGATGCATTTTAAAAAAGTTACATATTAAAACATGAAGTTTCAGCTTTTAGTCACATCAGTGAGATCAAGATACTAGTGACTAAGAGTCTTCCCTCTAGACTCTGCAGCATTGAAATGAAACCAAACAAGAAAGTGCTCCCTGAAAGACTTCTGGAGTCAGAAGAGCCGAAGCTTTTAATCTCTAAAAAAAAACCTCCACCTTTCCTAAATTCAAAACCTAGTAGCAGAACAGAATTCAAATGAAAGAAAACACAGACAAGTACATAAATGCAATAATCTCATGAAAGTATTCACTTTAATGGGCTCAGCATTTATTTCATGGAGACACTTTATTCTTCAGCAATCTCTCACCTAGAATCCTACCCTTTTTGCAGAAGGGAAAAGCATCTCTACCTTAACATGAAAAGCTGACAATAAAGGCCATGCCTGCTCCTATGAAGGACTAAACCAGACAGCCTTTCCCATTCTGAACACAGCCTCCAGTAAGGCATCCTTCCCCCAATCTTTGCTACCAAACTTTGCAGCCAAAAGTGGTACAAAAGTAAAGTATGCTGTGTATTTAAGTAGAGAGTTTTGCTCCACCTCAGTAGGGGTTGACTCTCCTACCAACACATAACAAGGAAGTTTTTGTACTAGATATTTCTGCTAGGGAGGAATTACAGTAACTATTTTCAAACTTGAACAAACAGAATGCTATAAAGTATTCCCATTACCCTACTGACACCCTAAGCTAGTTTGTCTATACAACCAAAGCTCTGAAGGAAATGGTTAGTTAGGCAATGTTTTCTTTGTGTTACTATGAATCACTGGTTCATGTATAAAAGTCATTTGGGTCCATTTCAGAAACAATCTCCTAACAACAGGGACATGGTAGCGCTTGCTAGTCCATCAAGCTCGCATTCAAACTGACAAAGCCTGCATTCTCCCATAAAGGAAAGTGAAATGCTGCTTTCATTTTATGCAATACTTACTTTTTATTCCAACCACTGTAATGGATAAAGTATTTCACTTGCTTGTCCTTTATGGCAACCTTTACACACTAGAACAGAGAAGAAAGTGCAGTCAGTACCAATGAGAACAAAGGGATCTGAATGAGTTTTGCTTTTTTAGCTTTCAGAGTTTAAGCATGCAGAGATTTCCATGCAAGCAATTGATATACCAGCAGCTCTTTCACAGCAGAAATTAAGTTCTCTAACACAAGTTACTGCCTATTCATGGATTTGGAAGGGCCAGGCAAACAAGCGACTCTGCTCTGCTATCCAAAGGGATCCCTTCATTCACCAGAAGGGTCAGAAACCCCTGAGGATGGCCAGAACAGTAAACAAGCAGTCACTTCACTACCCCCAGGTTAGCCAAAAGCCATTCACTAGAGAGCTTGTTCACATGCAGGCCCCTACCTCACCGACAGGTAAGCTGGCTGAAGTAGAGGAGTCTTCAAAAGTAAAATAAATAGTATGGATCTCTACAGCCACAGAGAGCACATTATATTCAGTAGAAAGAGTTGCAGTAAGGGCTTTTGCTAGGTTAAGAATGTATACACGAGGTAAATAAAAACAGTTATTTCCATCAAAAGACTGGTCTATGAATACAGTAACTTCCTCATACGCTGATACTAAGGCCAGACCATTAAAAGAGGGAACACATACATAACAAGGTTGCTCCAACTACTCCACAGTATCACTCGGATTCAGAAGTGCCCCTCACAAACTTTTCTGCCTTACACTTTAGCACAGTGCTACTCGCAGCCTGTGGGACCCTGCCTCGGCTCAGAGGAACATGTTCAAGGGAGCTGGAACAACTGCAGACACTGCACGGTAACAACACAACTTCCTTCTGCCCCTGCAGTCCGGCACGTAAAAGCTCCAGCGACCACATCTACATCAAAGAAAAAACACAGCCAGAGGAATACCTCTTCCTGAATAAAACAGCTCAGAATAGAAACTACGTAAACCTAGCTAGTTCAATTATGTGCCCACCACATGTCCCTGAACTTCTTGGCTATACCAAATTAATCTACCAACTTCGGCACTTCATCCATAGCAAGTCTTGTTCTGGAGATGCTGAGACATAGGTGCCACTGTACCACCTTAACAGTGAAATAGTAAGGGTGTTGTAAAACATGAAGAATCACCCTCTTTGGCTCTAGCTTTTGCTCCCTTCTTAAGGATTTTATTTTTTTTTTCCACTGAAGTAAAAAAATTACTTGCAGAAGTCATAATTGCTATTTTCCTGCCATGCTAATTGAGTTATCTCTAAATATTCAAGAGGGCAGAGCTTTCTGCTACACAACACTTTTTCAAGACCATTGTGGTGACCTCAATGCGGTATGTGGTATGCCCTCTTCAATTAAAAAAATTGTCAACATCGAGAGGAACACCATATTTCAGTACCAATCTTAAAAATGCCACACACAGAACTTAAACTCAGTCTCACTTAGACTTGCGACTAGGAGTAAGGATATCCTAATCCTGTTTGACATACTACTGCACCAATGGCTCACTCTGACAGTCCTGAAGTTAAAGCCAGCCAAATACAGACTGTGTGCTTAAGTGTCTACTTGTTCCAAAGAATAAAAGAACTGAGCATGAAGTAAAAGAAGATTCAAATATATTTCTGTACCAAAATATTTTTCTTCCTGCTGGTGGTTAGAAGCATGTTAAATGAATCTCATTTAACTTCACGTTGTACAGAGATGTACAAATAGTTACTGTTTGCCATAATTTTTCACACTACTCTAACACAAACACATCCTTGCTTCTCTGATCAGCTTGCCGTGGGAAGTCCAGGAACAAAATAACTTACATATTGAGAATCACAGAAGAAAAACAGATCAAAGGAACAGGAGGAAAGCTAAGGTTATTATTCATTACTACCTACAAAGTAGTTTTACAAAGTTAAACCCAGTTCCTTCTGCCGTTCCAGGAGCCCAGAAGGATCCAGACTCAAAATAAATAGCCAGCCAAAAGCTATCTTCCCAAGTGGGAAATAATCCCTTCTAGCACCAAGCTGGCAGCGCCAGTTCCACCGACACTGCTTCCACCCTTGCGCAGAGGAGAAGAGGGGCACAGCGCAGCATGGAGAAGCACCCTGTTGTACTGGCTCTGGGCTGTTTACCTGACCAAAGAGTTAAGATTGCTGCTAACAGACATTTGTTTCCACAAAAACAGAAGCCTCGACTACTCTCCCCTCTGTACTAGCACCTGGGCAGGCACTGGCAGAAGACGACACTCTGAGCATACATTCACAACAAACTTGTCCTCCAGTTCTACAGCAAGGGATAGAACACAGGAGAATCTCTAAAGTGACAACGTTTTACACAAGCACATCCCCTGTCAATGCCCTGGACATCATTTTAACACTAGAGTGACTATTTCCTGATAGCACAGAAAGAGATGTCTAGTATTTCTAGCTGCCTCCCTACTACCACCTCTCTGAAGCTGTTCCATCAGTTAACATTTACTGACATCAAAGCCTAAGGGATTTAAATCTCTGTTTAAGGTGCCCCGGGAATTTCTGCAAGTCTTCTAATCCACACAGCTACAAAAGCCCTTTTTTTCAATTTCAGAGGAAGTGGAAACAGGCAGTCAAATTAGGAGCTATACCTTCAGTGAAACTGATGGCATGGCAGCGACATCTGCTCAAGGCCCACCAGAAAAGCACATCACTGAAAGCGCTGCAGCAGAGGCCTGCAACTGAAGCAGCAGGGATACTCCTCCAAGTCACAAATTTGCAATGCACGGTTTCTGTGGCCAAAAGGCCAGAACTGAGAATGCCACTTCCTTCGTCACTTTAACCCAGCATCACTTTCTGCAGTGTTGTCCCATTTGAAGACCACTGAGTGTACTCAGCCACCTACACCTCTGAGGAAGCTCAAACTGCAGCTAACTTACTAGCTCATGCATTAGCACCAGCACCAAGTCCTGTGGGCACAAATGCTTCCCAGTGTTCTGGGAACACGTGTATCAGATGTTCAACACGTAAGACCACCCAGCCTTCAGCAGTTTACCAGAATAGTACCACTGGGTTTTCTGATTTTTTTTCTATAATATAGAGCTCCAGGATTTAAAACTGATTTCATATATTATCAGGTTTTAATTCATTTTAGTTTCAGTCCTTAATCTTATCTAGTGAGGCACAGCAGGTAAACTAATACAATTCCTTCTTTTCTTGGGGAACACTCGGAACCATCTGCAGCAATAAGCAACCACACATACCTTTGCTTCATAAAGGAGAGGTCCATGAAAACAAAGCACTCGTTCACCTGAAAGAAAGTTGCAGATAAACATCTTAAAACACCACCAATGTGTCATTTCTGTAAAATATGCCATCAGGTACAACATAGAATGAATCCAGTGTCAACCTAGGAAGAAATTCAAAGGCAGATACTGATTTGAGAAGCAGGCTGGTGTTTGAGAAGCAAATTCACTCTCTTGTAAGAGAGGATCAGAGCTCTGATTATTTAGGTCATGAAGCAAAGATTCCTGAGGACCTCCCTGAAGAGCACTCATGCCAGGACAGCTGCATGCAAACCATGTCCAAGCCTGCCCAGAGTTTTGCAGAATGGCTGGTGACTTCGGCAAACAACTGGCACCAAAGCTTACATTCCTGCCCGTACGTCCAGTCGCAGCCAACTCGCATTATAGACACCTTCGCATTCTGTTGCAAGGATGGTGCAGAGAACTCCTTCAAAGCCTTGATTTTTCAGATGCAGACACCAGAACACGCTGGCTCAATGCAAATGGACTACTTCAGCTTAAGTACTCAAGCAGTAGGCAAGTAGAACTGTCTTACTGTAAGGCATTCTTTAGTCTCCATGACATTGCATTTTGATTCAGAGCAGGAAATCACCTCTGCATCTTAAGCTGCTGACACAAATGAAAACAAGTGCTATTAGTACTCATTTTTCTGCAGGAAGTACATCGCCTGGTATTTCTAGTTCAATGAAGTCAGGAAGAGAGACCCCGACATTGTTTCCCCATCCGACTTGTGGGACAGAAGAATGCCAGGTTTGTGCAACAGCAAGAAAAATGGTTCGCTTTGCGGTTTTTAAGTAGGAAGAGATTGTTCTTCAGTCTGTTGGTTTTGTTTTTTTTTTTCCCTCCTCAATGGCAAGGTCTTATTGTGCGGTTACGTTGTGGGAATTTGAACATACTTAACACAGGATATCTGAGTACAGATGTTTCCTTCTTGAAAGCTGCAGGACCTCACATTTCCAGAGACAAGCTGCATAACGCACTCCAGGGTGTAGCACACATCCAGTTCTTGCCACCGTTTCCAGGACATACAGGACAGAAGACAGCTGTCACAGTCACCATGTGCAGGCTGTGCAGTACACATACGCAGGTACTTATCTGGTCCCCAGACTGGGCGGGGAAGGCAGCGTGCAGAAACGAGCTGTCTCACCAGTAACAGCACTCTGGATGCCTGCTTCCTTGCGAGCAGCTCAGGAATGATCAAGGCTGGGGAAGGACCAGTTCACGGGCTATAGGTTTAAAAGTACCCTCCGCTGTAAATTTTACTCTGCTCTTCAAAACCATTTTCCACACATTCAGGTGGTAAATACAATCAGTGGCACACTATACCATTAACTTTGACTCTCTTGAATCCTGTAGAATTCTGGTTTTATTTGCCTTTTTACCTCCCATACACGTAACATGACATTGATGGAACTTTTAACCAGATGGGCTCGAAACAGATGTTCGCTCTGCAAACAGAAATCGAGTGTCCCACATCTCAATTGTTTTTTTTGGTGAGGGAGCAGAGCAGTTCTTGCACTCATTCCCAAAGTACACTGCTGGCAGGGTCAGTGCAGTTACACAGTTTATCCGGTGGCTGATGACAAACCACCTCATTTTGCCTGAAGCAGATGAGGGAGGATTCAGACACACCATTTCACCGGCAAGACTGGGAGACAAGCAGATACAGCAACAGCCTCTTCAACCAGCACAGCTACTATCACGTTTTGTCTAACACATCCAGACTCTGATTGAACAAGATGCAACTATAAATTTAATACTTCATTCCTACATTGACTAGAAAGAACTGTTCGTGTTTTAAGATCTCATTATTATTCAATCTGTAGGATCCCATGCTCCCCATAAAGCTGAAACAAGTATTCACAGTGAAGTCTAAGAACACAAAACTAGGTCAGAAACGTATTCCAACATGTAAAATGCTTCAGGAAAGAAAAAGGTTTAGAAAGGTTCTCACAGAAGTGCCCACTTTGATGCATTCAGTACTTTTATTTAAAAAGAGAAAATGTCTTTATAATCAGGGCTAACAATCAGAACTTACATTATTATCCTCGTGTGTCAGTTCTCACTAGTGCTACTGTAAAACATATCTCTATTTCAATTATTGTGCGAGGCTTTCCAGGCAAGATGTCCACAGTTACCAAGAATTACTTTATTTAATTTTAAAAAGCACAACACAAATCTCAGTTTTGCAGAAAGGGTTCTTCTGTTTTCACGATAACCTAACAGGCTCTGGCTCCCTCACAGCTTACTGCAGACGGGCACAAGGCCTCTCTGAATCTACAGCCCACTCTCTCCTTCACACTGCCACTGCAAAACACCCACGCCTATGCCTTAGCCCAAAGACAGTATTTGTAGCGGAAATCGCTGTAGAAAATACCAGAACGTGCTCTGTTAACACTCCTGAACGCCAGGCTACCCGGAATATTTCTGTGGCACGTGAACGGCTGCCACGCTGGCCCCTAGCCAGCGCCCAGTGCTCAAACATCAGTTCGGCTCCGCACGGGCACATCTTCTGGCCTCACCGCGCCGTCAAAAAGCTTCATGCGAGGAAAAGCGCGGGGAAGTCAGAATTCAACTGCCCACTCCTTCAAGTGTTTTACATGCAGAGCATTTATAGAAACAAGAGGTTCTCAATCTGTGGATCAAGGACACAACTGTCAGTGAAGCCTCCCCGTTGATGTCAGAGCAGCAGGCTACCTAGGATCTTCAGAACAGACCAGAAAACACAGCAGTCTCAGCAGCATCAGCAGAAGAAAAAAAAAAAATGCCTTAAGCAACTCAGAAGTTGAATCTGACATCTAAGACTTTTGTATTTGCTTAAAAAAACAAAAAAAGAAATCAGTGTCAAGATGCAGAACACCTGAAGTACCTACAACTCTTAATTCGCAGTTGCCCCAATGCTGATCTCATTTGTCATGCCTACACAAAAAAAATCAGTCCCTTCATTTTAAGGGGCACTCGTACCTCTAGCCTGACATTTAGGTTTTAGTTCACTTGATTTCACATTAATTATTATGATGTGACTCGTACATTAAAATCGTGATTATTTCTGCAGGTTAACGATACCACTGGTATTAAGGCATGGCATGGAATGCTGATGCACAATTGAACACGTTCCGACACAAGCCACCATGAAACACATACAATTACAGTGGCGTTTAAGCTACCCGGAATGGCCGGCTTCCAATCATTCTTCTACTAACTGCACTTTTAAAGATCAATCACAACCATGTGGGAAGTCCTGCTTAGAAGCTAAAGTGAGGGACAGGTAGAGAGGAAAGGGTGACGTAAGTTTTCATTGACCATTCTCGAGAATTTTTATTTACCTACGTTACTATCAACCACAACCATTATCTAAAAATCAAAATGTACGCAAAATAAGTCTCACAAAAAACATAATCCTAACCCTTTTTCACCCAAATAAAACCTGGTGCTTTGTTGTAACTATGGATTCCACGACAACTGCCAGCTGCAGTCCAAATACTGTCCCCATCAATCCTCCAGCACGAGGGTCCCTAGCTCAGATTGCTTTCAAGGACGAGTAAATAACTACCATATTTCAGAGTCAATAAAATAAAAATACTGACAGACTTAGGAGATTGCAACAGTTTTAATGCCAGTGAATGTCCATGCCTGCAAGAAAATGAAGCATATTTAGAAAAACAGGGGATAGGAAGGCCCCACATCTTATTGGTAGGAAAGATGAGGAACAGAGGCTATGGGAATTCATTATTTCCCCATATTCTCACATTGTTGGTGCTGAGGAGCAAAAGCTAAAACCCAAATCGTTCTCTGTGCTAAGGCACCATAAACACTGGAGTCCACAACTGGCCTAGCTGAAGGCCTCAGCGAAAGCTTGCCTCAGAGCCACAGGCCCTGCAAGACGGAGCACTGCCATTACCC
>NW_009610649.1:0-220 GCF_000690535.1 Cariama cristata
CCCCAGGCACGGGGCACCCCAAGGGGTGGGGGACGCCTTGGAGGAGCCTGTACATTGCTAGCGAAACAAAACAAAAAAGATAAAATGTGAAAATAATGATTGTTTTAAATAAAAAATAATAACGAGCTGGCTGTGTAGTTGCTGGTGGGCAGGAGTGCCAGGGCTGGGTGCTTGGGGAGGGACCAGGCTGGGCAGGGGCTGAGGAAAGAGGGGTTCACAG
>NW_009610650.1:0-279 GCF_000690535.1 Cariama cristata
GTTCCTCCGAAAGGTCCGGGAGCTCGAGGCCGAGTTCAGCAAGGTGACTTGGGCATCCCTGGGGTGCCGCTCTGGGTGCGGCAAGTTGAAGTTTTCCTCTGCAGTGTTCCTGTGGCTGAGCATTTTGGGCACATTTCCTCGGTTTTTGATGATGAAGGAAGCCCAGAGAATAACAGGATTGCCTGAGCTTTGATTTTCATTACGGGGCTACTGTGTGTAACCGCGCCTGGGATGGGATGGGATGCCCCGGCTGGGGAAGGAAGGGGAGGTGCTGCGGCA
>NW_009610650.1:407-1374 GCF_000690535.1 Cariama cristata
CGGGCGCCGCCGAGCAGTTCAACGAGTTCCTCGTCCAGGCAGCAGTATGTTTGGAGGGCACTTTTCTGTAGCGTACCCCGCTAGGATATCACTGCCAGCAGCGCTGTTAGGTGGCTCCAGCCCCTGCCTGGCGCTTGGCAGAAACTGAAAACGCCAAATTGGAAATGCTTGAACGTTACAAAATTTGATACAATCAGCCCAAATCCCCCAGGTTTGGAACGAGGCTTCTCGGCAAAACTGGGTGTCCGCAGGCTGGCTGGGTCAAGCTGCAGTTTTTAAGCCCAGCTTTCCTGGGGTCTTCGGGCAGCCCTGCTGCGGTCAGGGGGCGGCTGCGCTGCTCCTTGGTGTGCTTTGGGCTGGGGCTGCTCTTCCCAGCCCCTCCTGCCCTCCACCCTTCGCAGCCCCCTTCCTCCCGCACGGCCAGGCTGCAGACCCTCAGCGTCCACCGGACAACAAATAACGTGGTGACAAGGACTTGTTCCTCCCGTACCCCTAGGAATGGAGACCCTTTAGTTACAGGCGCCGCAGGGAGGAGAAGCAAGGTGACTCCACGCAGGCCAGGACGATGCATTTTGAGTATTTTGAGCTGACCCAGGACAGAGCAGAAATCTTGAGAAGCCGCATTCTCTTTGTTTCTTCTCACTTGCCCAAAAACATTTCCCCTATAGCTTTGATAGCGGTGCCGAGTGCTGAGCTGCAGAGAGCCTCACCCTGCACACACGCGTCCCCACGCACAGGTCAGCGCCGTTCCCCGAGCACGGACCTTGTTCCTTCCTCCCATCCCTGCAGGCTCAGTACCGGCACGGCCTGGCCCTGTTTCGGGAGGCGGCTGAGGTCCAAGACGCAGCTTTCCCAGAGGCAGACCCCTTCCAGGCGGCTGCAGCCCTTTTCCGGACGAAGCTGATGAACTTCTACGGGGAGGTGGAGCGGCGTCAGGCTGAGCGGGACCTGCGGCAGGAGCTCGACC
>NW_009610650.1:1388-1606 GCF_000690535.1 Cariama cristata
GGCTCCCCCCCCGCACGCCCTGGTCCCGGGTGGGCAGCCATGAAAACACCCGCTCTTGCCTTCTCTTCTAGATCACGGGGCTGAAGCTGGACTGCCGGCAGTGCTCAGCCCGGGCGAAGCGTGGGGAGGGCCAGGCGCTGCAGTGCCTGCAGAGCTCCTTCCAGAAGCTCTCGGTGGAGTTCGCCCTGGAGAAGCTGCAGGAGATGAAGGCTCAGGTG
>NW_009610651.1:0-353 GCF_000690535.1 Cariama cristata
GAGGACCTCCGAGCACTGGCTGAGGACAGCACTCAGCCCCAGGACCCCTCTGCCCAGCTGGGGGACGGGGCAGGGACAGGGTGTCCCCCCGCAGAGACAGCCCCCCGGCCTCCTCCCTGGGAAACCCTCCCCAGGGAGCCCTGGCTGCGCCACACACTCCCTATGAGATTGAGCCCCTAATTTGCCCTCTCCCTCCTTCACTAGCCATTACACAAGCAGCTAAATGAGCTCCAGGCAATTTTCTCAGAAGTTGAGTCCTTGCGTTGTGGGAACACAGGACTAAAAATAGCCGAGGTCTGTGTGCGCATCTCGCTCAGGTGAATCTTGCTCTGGAGATAAGGGTACAGAAGGTG
>NW_009610651.1:459-1804 GCF_000690535.1 Cariama cristata
CCCCCCCCGTGCAGCGGGGGTGGCTGGGGACCCCCCAGCCACAGAAACCCCCGTGCAGGGGAAAGCTCCCAGGGCTCAAACATCCCTCGGCGTGGGCATCGCCAGCAAGGGGCAGAGCCATCCTCGGTCTCGGGCTCTCACCTGGCAGCCTCCAACAGCTGTACTTCATCAGGGCATCCTACATCCCGAGGGGCTGCATTGTGGAGAGGGGCTGTATCCCCCTGCTCTCCCTCTGGCCACCACCAGCATCTTCCAATTCAGAGGCTCATCTCAGCCCAACCCCAGCCCTCCCGGGTCCAGCGAAGCAGCCGCATTTCCTTCCCACAATGACTTGATTACAGATTCAGAGTGAAATCTTCCCCCACAAGATGCCCCTCTCCACCCTTCTGACTACTTCCAGTGCTTTGAATGTTGAATGCTTTCCAGGGATTTTTCATGTGTTCAGGCTGACCCCATCCACTCTAGTTCAGACTAACTTAATCAGCCTCATTTTATTGCTAACTGCTGTAGCTTTACACCTCTAGAAAAAGCACTACTTAAATTATTGGCACCTGCCAAGCTCTCGCCACACGGCTTCCTCTGCCCCTGTGGGGGCAGGAGGAGAGGGTAGATCTGTTTAGTGCTCCCAGCCTTTATTTCTATCAAAAATGATAAATTATTAGAATGGTGGAAATTAGAAAAATGGCATTTAGGTAACAGACAAACCTCCCTCTTTTTTTCATCAGTGTCTGGTTAAAAGCAGATTTGGAAATGGAAGGTGGGGAAAAAACCAGGGTAATCTGCTGAATGCCAACAGTCAGGCAGGGGGGCTCCCTGGAGGGGCAGGGGAGAGAAACGGTCCAGGGGATGCCCCGAGAGCGGCTCATCTGGCACCCACATCGCTCATGCCGCAGAGCATTTGGGAGACACATCGTGGCAGCACCACAGCAGGGGCATGGTGGGCAGAAACCATCGGGTTTGTTTTTGTGCCAAAACGCTGCTGGAGCAGATCACCGCTGCTGTGGAGGAGCCGGGGTTTTGAGGGGAGGAGGGCCATGAAGCTCAGAGCGGCAGGGGGGCCTTCCACCCCTGCACTGCCATGGGGCCAGAGCTCAGCTGTGCCTCAAAGAGCCCCCCCAGGGTCTGCTGGCGCTGAGCGCCCTCTGTGAAGGGCAACCCCAGGGCTGGGGGTGCTGGGTGCCTGGCCCACCACAAGGGCAGCACTCCAGCCCACGCAGCCCACTGCTGACAGGGAGCACAAACCCATCCTCGTATCCTCCATCACCAGCACTGCCGAGGAGCGCAGGGGCCAGGCTGGGGGAGCTGGCGAGGAGGAGGGAGGACTCCTCCGGGAGCGTGGGAAGGG
>NW_009610651.1:2145-2563 GCF_000690535.1 Cariama cristata
CCAGCTCTGCTCTCCCACCCCTCCACTGCACAGGGAGCTGGCAGGGAAGATAACAGGGCCTGGGGGGATGCCACAGCCATGGCAATGAAAAGCAAAGGGAAAGCCTCACGGAAACCAGGAGCCGCAGCACCACCTGCATCTGTTTTAGAAATGACTTTATTGCACTAAAAAGGGGAAGTCATCTGTAAATAAACATTCCATTCAGGTATTAATATATTTTTTCACTCCAAAAATGCATCATTAAATCCAGCCACAGAAATACTAAAGCAGGAACAGTAGAAAAGAGCTACAGGGGAGGAAAGACCCAGCCAGGCCACAGTCCCGGCTCCCACACCCCCCACCCATCACGGAGCGGGGCTCACAGCAGCACATCCCACGGCTCCGCCGAGTGCCCCAACGCCACCCCCCCCCCCCCGCG
>NW_009610651.1:2594-4509 GCF_000690535.1 Cariama cristata
GGGACAGGTTGAGGTGGAGGATGACAGCACAAGTCCCCAGGCCCTTGGGTCTCCCCCAGGGCCAGCCCCAACCCAAGGAGCAGCTGAGGGCCCTGCTTTCAGCATCCCTCTTCCCCAAACCCAAAGGCACACAGCTCTGCTGTGGGGGATGCATCACCCCCCCAGCCCTCTCGTAGAGCACCAAAATCTTTGCCCAGGTCCTGTTCCCCTTCCCCTTGCATCCTGCGGGGTCCTACCAGCCCCTTGCAGTGACAGCACGCCAGGGAGCACAGCATCCCGGGGACCACAGGATGCTGGAGAGGGGTGCACGGGGCTGTGGGGCATCAGCCAGCCGGGCAGGGTCCCCTGTCTGTCCCAGGTCTGCTCAGGGGCAGGACGTTCACGCCGTGCCCAAGGACATGGCCCATCTCCCTGTCCCACCCTCCTCAGAGTCCTCATCTGCCCCCAAGGCGAGCCTGGGCACTGAGGGGCCAGGGACCGTCCCCTGTTTTGGCTCCGGGGGGGTGGGCAGTGGGAAGCCTCAGATGGGAAACTCCCTGCGAAGGAGGGACGTGTCTGCTCCTTACGTCCTGCAGTTTGTTTTCAGCCACAAGCTCGACAAACAGCCACAATCACCCCAAATCCCCCCGACATGCAAACACCGTGCTATCAGAACCATGCCTCGCATACCTGAAACATATTTACAGACAGAAGTAAAACACGCTGGGAAAGATCAGCCTCAGATATAAATAGCCAACACTGAAATCTGCCATCTGCTGCAAAGGACAAGGAAGGAACATCAACTGCCACCAACAGGGGTTAACACAGAGGGACACGTGTGTGCGTGTGTCCACGCGTGCTGCAACAGGCAGGGACAGAAGCACTGCAAATTCTGCTCCCTTCCACAGAAACATGCAGAGCCCAACGCAATGGGTAACACCACACCAAACAACAACAAGGCGTCTGTTTTATCTACCTGCAGAAATGCCCTGGCTGGCATTTCCCCTGCTCCCAATGCCTCCAGCCGGTCAGCCAGGATGGCAGGGAGCGATTGGAAGGGGTGGGAGCATCTTGCTCCCCGCCAAAGGGAAACTGCAGACCCAGGCCAGTCCCTTTGGGGAGCCGAGTCCCGCTGGGCCCAGGGGCTTCGTGGCCACACGGGACATGTCCCTCCCACCTGAGCTGCTCACAAGCCCCCACAGGTGAGGGAGGGGAGAGGGTAGGGGAGCCTCAGCCTGCTCAGCAACACTTAGTGATGCCCCCAGTGCCAGCCAGACCACCAGCACTCAGGGAGGGCTACTCCTATTGTCTTGGCTTTTGTCAGCAAGCACATCTGCTGCGACACCGGCTGGGACCACCCATGTGCCCAGGGCGATGGGGTGCCAGGCCCCCCCATGGCAGTGCCAACCCCTGGCATCTCCCTCCCATGGGCAGGGGACAGGCACAGGCAGCCTCCCGGATTTGGGCAAGCCCAAAGCCCCTGAAGTTCCATGAGCAGTTTCCCACAGGGGGTCAGCAGCAGGGGACGCTGCTGGAGGTGGGCAGGGAGGGCGTCCCAGGAGGCTGCGGGTGTCGGACCAAGCCGACTCGCACCTCTGTGTAGTCCTGTAGTGCTAGGAAAAGTCCAGGAAGGCTCAAAAACCACAAACCTGACTCATCTCCCTGGGTAACCTCCCTTGGCCCACTCTTGGGTCACCTCTGCAGTATTTTCTCCGCAGTTGCCAAGACTAGAAACTTGTCTTTTAAATTAAAGCTGAGATTGTTGCTATCAACTGACTCCGGGAGCTGGGGCTTTGAGAGAGGTGGCAGTAAGTACGCTACAGAGATCTACCCACCTCCAACCTTCGTGCTGGCCAGCTGGAGATGACGGGCACCAGGGAGAGAAGACCCAGCAGGTGACATCCATTTTTCCCAGTGTGGAGATAGGGCCGGTGGC
>NW_009610651.1:4611-5079 GCF_000690535.1 Cariama cristata
TGCTGGCAAAGCCCCTTGGCAGCATTGCCCCCAGGAGCCCCCACGTGCTGCCACAGCCCCGTCCCTCCTCCAAGGGGCCCTTCCAAACCCTCCTGCAGTGGGGCTGGGGGACAGGGCCGGCCTCCCCCCCTTGCCCCAGCCCCACAGGCAGGCAATCTCCCTCTGGGGCTGGCAGCAAGCACCTACAGGCAGGACAGGAGGGCAGTGAGCGGCAGCTCCTTCTCCCCCAGCAGCGTGTCCCGCTTAAGGCTGCTGCCCTTGTTGACCACCTTGAGCTTCAGGGACATCTTCCTGGCATGGCCGGGGCCCAGACCATCAAAGAAGAAGTCCTCGTTGAAGACGGGGTTGCGGCTGTTCTTGATGATGGTGCTGCGCTGCTTCTGCAGCTTCCCAGGGTTGAGGCACAGCGAGACGCAGCAGTTGATGCTGCGCAGGTCAACGAGGGCATCGTAGAGGTCCTCAGCAGAG
>NW_009610652.1:0-817 GCF_000690535.1 Cariama cristata
CCCTGCACAGCCCACCGGCTCCCAGGCCTCCTGCCCAAGGCAGGGGGGGAACCAGGGACCCCCTTCCCCACACAGCAGCCACGGAGCTGCCGAAGGGGCTCAGGCGATGACCCCCTCCTGCCCCACACGGCCCGGCCCCGCTTCCATCGTCCTCCCCGCAACCCGGGATCCTCGAAAAATGGGATCCTCGTACGAGCTCCTTGAGCGGCGCACCTGATTCCAGCGGTAGCACACATAATCAAATAGATACAGCAATCTGCAGTAACTTCTTATAATTACAACCTAATTTTTTAAAATTATAGACTGTGTACAAATTGTAGCACCGTTTAAAGTCTTTAGAAGATCTGAGGAGTCCGTGTTACTGCACTATTAAGATCACTAAGATAAAGGGAAGATGAATAAAAACACTAAATGTCTTCAGGGATGTCTTCATTCCAATGCAAACTAATTCACAGGGCTGTTTGCAAATGCTCCGTATAATTAATTTTCTCTGCCAGAAGTTCCATAAGCTGGGGGATTTGCCCTGTATTTTCCTACACGAGGAGGAGGTAGACACCTCGGTTGAATGCCGTAGCAGCCCAGAGCCCTGGAGCAGCCACCCGGCCATGGAGGAGACCCCGGGAAGGGCCGGCAGGCGAGAGCCATCAGGAAGGACAGACGGGGCTTGCGGCAGCTCGGCCGCTGGCAGACCCGGTGCTCTGCAGCGTGAGCTACACCGGGGATGCCTAGCAGACGGCAAAGAGAGACGGCGAAGGGAAAGTGGGGGCAAAGTGATGTCTGAGAGTCCTGGGGGGTGCCGGGAACCCAACAGGGCTCT
>NW_009610652.1:970-1213 GCF_000690535.1 Cariama cristata
GGCCTGTTCCCCAGCACAGGGTGGGGATGCTTCATGCCGAGGGGCCTCGCCTCCCACCGCTCCCTTGGGACGCTTCGGCTTTCAGTGCCATGTACTTGGAATGAAAGAGGAACAAAACTTGCTTTTTCTGAGAACTCGGATCGGTTGTGTTTTCAGTTTGCCACTTCAGCCCAGCAGCACGGCCGGGCTCACCCACGCCTGCCCGGCAGAGGCTCGTTTGTCCCACCACACAGGTTAGGATGG
>NW_009610652.1:1516-1908 GCF_000690535.1 Cariama cristata
TCACCAGCCTCACGGTAAAGAGTTTCTTCCTGATATCTCATCTAAATCTCCCCTCTTCCAGTTTAAAGCCATCGCCCCTTGTCCTGTCACTCCAGGCCTTGGTAAAAAGTCTCTCTTCCTTACAACCCCTTTTAGAGCTTGTGTTGAGTGGGGGGGTGAGCTGCTGAGCCAGGACAAGTCGGGAGGGGCTGGCCCAGGCACCCCCTCCCCAGGCGCTGGGGCGGGCACCATGCCCCCTCTGCTTTTGTCGCAGTGCGAGGGACTCCCGAGACCGAACACGTGCTTTGCATTGGAAATGATCGGAAAGCCGAGTGAGCGGCTGAAGCGTGAGAGCAGCCCGGGACGAGCTCCAGGAGCCATGGGGGCCGCCGGGGCTGCGGAGGGGGAGGCAG
>NW_009610652.1:2038-2303 GCF_000690535.1 Cariama cristata
GTGACCAGTGTGCTCCCGTGGAACGCCGGCGGCAGAGCTGGAGATGCCACGGGGCCGGCACGGAGGCCGACGACAGGCTGAGGGTTGAGAGGGTCTGAGCCACGCGGAGCGCTGCTCTGTAGTGAGGTGAGCCTCGCTCAGGGCAAATGCAATGTTTTCCTCTCCAAGGAAAAATCCGCTAAGAAGTTTCCGAACAGCAAGGGCCGGGCAGGCAGAAGCTCTCCAGGAACGAGCAAGAGCAGCAAGGCTGGATGCCAGAAAACCT
>NW_009610653.1:0-1108 GCF_000690535.1 Cariama cristata
GCCTGAGCCGGGGGTGGGGGGCTGGAGCCACTGGGACCACCCAGGGACCCTGCACGTGGACTGCTCCGCACCGGGGCTAGGCTGTGCTGAGAGGCGCTGGCCTGGCCCGGGGACGCACCCCCGGGGGAGCCCACAGGGCACTTACGTGGCTCTGCCGCCTCCGCTCGCCGCCTCCATCTCCGCCGTCGCCGACTCCATCTCTGCCGTCGCCAACTCCGGCCGTCACTCTGCAGGCACAGACATGTGGCACAGTCACCCGACCCACGCGATACCCCTGGCCCCGAGCGGCCCTGTACCAGTTGGCAGAGCCTGAAGGCGAGCAGGAAGGCCACAGCAGCCTGGGACAGGATGACAAGGCCCATGAGAAAGCTCTCGCTGCTCATGGTGCCGAGTCCACCGTGGCCACACCGGTAGCTGTGGGGTGATGGCACCTGTCTTACACTGATGCTGCTGCAAGGTCACCGCCCTGTGGGTGGGGCACCTCAGTGATGTCACTGCCCTGTGGGTGGGGCACCTCAGTGACGTCACAGCCCTGTGGGTGGGGACATCTCAGTGACATCACAGCCCCGCATCACGCCGGGGGTCAGTCCCGCTGCGCGCGGCCTCAGCCCCCCGGCGGGCACCCCCCGGCACAGGAGCCCCGGGGCTTTGGGCATCCTGCTGCTGCGCACTGGCAGCTCCCCATCCCCGTGGGCGGGTTGGGAATCCCGGTCCCAGCATCACAGACTGGCTGAGATCGGCAAGGACCAACCTGCTCCCACCGCCCCTGCTCAGGCGGGGCCGCCTGCAGCCCAGGACCACGTCCAGGCCGCTTTTGACAGCAGGACCTGCCGCAGACGCCCAGCCCTGCGCCTCCTCCTTCCCCTCCATCGCTCTGGGGTGGTGGAGCGGCAAGAGGGCGAAGGGCCCTTGGGTGCCCACCGCATCTGCAGCCGGGAGGAGGCATGGCAGCGGCTCTGGGAGGGACGAGGCTGGGAAGATGAGAGGAAAGGAGAGGGGCCAGACGGATCGCTGCCTGAGTCCCATTCAATCCTCTTCCTAGCCCCACTCCAGGGACACCCCTTCCCTGGCGCAGGGCGGTGCTGGCTGCTGGAGAGGTCCCTGTGGG
>NW_009610654.1:0-5000 GCF_000690535.1 Cariama cristata
GCTCGTTCAGCCTTTGGAGGAGAAGACCAGCGTGCTCGGCTTCCCCGGCACCGAACCATTTCATTGCGACCGAATTTGCAGGAGAACCGAGCTGAGATGTGGGCAAAGACCCTTGGCCGGGGAATGAGCAGCCGCGCCGTGACCCTCCCGCTGGCTCCGGGCCTCGTCCTCCTGCCCCCACTTTTGGCAGAGATGGGAGCTAAACCCGACGGTGCCCCGTGATTCTCACCCACATCCCCCGGGGAAGCACGTCTGGGAGGGGAAACCACGGGCGTTATCTCCCCATCCAAGCGCTTTCCCACTGAGTGCCCCCGGAATAAGCTGCACCTTCGGGCACAAACACAAATCCAGGTCTCCAGCAGCTTCTCGGCCCACCGGGACAACAAACCCATCCCCTCGTTCCCTTGCTCACGCTTGCTTGGGGCACGGAGCCCGGCCAGAGCACAGTCAAAGCTCCTGCCGGGGTTCGAGCTGCAGCTTCCCTGGGGGGTTCCCACTCCCCAGCCACGTTCCCACGCCGGGATCCGTTTCTCCACTTCCCGTGTGGTCCCTTCCTCACCTCCACGGGCCCCGTGTGCTCCGGGGTCGGGTGCTGAGCTCCTGCTCCCCTGGGACTCTGAGCTTTTCCCTTTGAGGATGCTCCAGAGAAGAGGCTGCACCCCTGGACCACCCCTGCGGCAGCTGCTCCCCACCGTGCCGGATGGAAACCTCCAGCTCCCTTTGTTTTCCCGGCTCTGAGAAGATAGAAAGCCATCGGTGGCTCATGATTAAGCTCACTGAGCTAACGAGCCCGGAAAACGAAGGTGTGGAGGGGATGGGGAGGCAGCGGGGTTTGTTTCGGTGGGGGAGGACGTAATGTAAGCGGGAAATCACCGAGGGCAGGGCCTGGACCGGCTCTGGACTCTGCGGATGCTCCAGCCCCACCACACGCACCAGGGAAAGGCTGGAGAAACCCCCCCAAAGCCACGTCTGGGGGATGGGGGCTTAGGATTAGGGGGGTGAATTAAAGACTCTGGACTGGGGAAGGGGACAAGGAAGAAATTCAGCCTCGTTTCCCAGCAGACAGGGTTTTGATTCTGGGTTTGGAGTGTTTAATGCTTACCTAGGGATTTTTCTGCCGGCAAATTATCCCAATGAAGCCGGCAGTGACTTTGGCAGGACACCTGCACGCGTTCCCTGATCCAGCCTGGCTGTGTGCGGGGAGGAAGAAGAAAAGCAGGAGAGATCCGTTAGCTCATTTACAAAGAGAATCCCCCGTCCTTGAGCAGCCCAAAGCCCCCAGCTCCCTTCCACCTGGGAAGCCAAATTTCTGTATTTAACTCCAACCAGGTCTGGTGGCTTTGCAGGACCCCGAGACCCCCGGGGTTGGGGGCTCTCAGGCTGGAGTGGGGAGCTCAAGGCTGAGGGAGACTCCAGCCACAGGGAAAAATGAAGCCAGAGCCCCGCCCGGGCAGCCAGAGCCCTGCCCGGCCATGAGCTCCGTGCAAAGGCATCCCGGGATGCTTCGTGCCGCCTGCGATTCGCCAGAAGATGCAAAACCCCTCGGGTTTTGTTCTGCTGCCTCCCCTGCAGCGGGGAGGAGGGTGCTGGAGGACTGGCTGGAGCAACCCCCCGGCATCGCAAACCTGGTGCAGCACCAAAAACCCCCAAACCTATGATGCCATCTCCCTACCTGCAAGGTGCATCACCGTGGCACGGGCAGGTCGCTCGAAAAGCCGTGTCTGGTCCAGGCAGCGCTGGCAGGAGCGGCACCACGATATGGGAACTGCTGGGAAAAATGTTCCTCGGTATTAAGGAAAGAGCTGCCCAGCGAAGAGGGGCTGCCTCGGGTTGGGGGCTTACATCCACGGGGGGCCATAACCCCCCAAATCCTGAGTTCCCCCAAGACGAGAGCCTGGGGTGATGCGGGTACCACGCACGCATTCGCTTTGGGAGGAGCCGGCCCACGGTGAGGATGGCGCACGAGTGGGGTCGGGGTCTTTGGAGCAGCCGGAGCAGGGGGCTGAGTCCCCTGGGCCGCCCCCCTCGAGCTCGGGCGATGGGTGCAGTGCCGAGGGCCAGGACGGGGGGTTACAGAAATGGGATTATTTCAGCATCGTAGGGGGAAGGAACACATTTGATGAGGTTTCCACGTACCAGGTGAAGCCATAAACTTTGACTTACCCTTCTCTCAGGCTGTCAAACTCCAAACCTCCTGAATGCCATCAGACAGCTCCATCCCGAAACGCCGGAGAAGCCGGTTTGGTAGCACCCACCCACCCGCTGCTCTCCCAGACCCGTCCTTGGCAGAGCAGGAGGCTCAGACCTGGCACCGATTTTTGCCGCAGACTTCAAGGAGTCGGTCCTTTCTCTGCAGGACGGTGGCCACCGCGAAGAGCACCTGAGGGCTGATGGCCCGAGCGCTCTCCTGCTCTTAAGCCTGACCTAAAAGCGAGGCTTTATTACTGCATAAAAGGGAACAAAGAGAAGTTGCTTTGTTTTTCAGAAGTCATTACTTCACAGCTTGGGTTGCCTGGTGAATTTTCTTTTTAACAAATAACCTTTATCCTTAGGAGTGGAATCCCTTATTCAAATGCTCATCATTAAGGCAATTATTAAGGCTTTTGCTAAGCGATAGCTCAACATTCCCATTCGATTCGCCTGGAGGGAGAGGGCTTGGTGGGTTCCCGCATCCGCTCCCCTGCCTGCTCCCTGCCCCAACCCATCCCGTTTGTTCCAGTCTGGGATGGCCTAAAACCCATCAACTGCCTCGTTTCGCCATCACCGCCAAAGTCCGGAGAGGGCAGCGGGGGACTGACACGAAAACCAGCTTTTTAGTATTTCACTTTTATTTAAAAAGGTTTTCCTACATCTCTCCCTGGTACGCTTGAAACCTACTGGGGCTCTAATGATGAAGAGGGGCTCCCTTGTTTATCATTTATAATTTAATAGCACAGAAGGTATTTAAAGAGCCAAACTTTTCCTCCTTTGGCCGCATTGATCACAACCTAAGCTCTCCCTTTTTCCCTGGCCGAGGACAGCACGCCAAGGTGCAGGACGTGACGGAGCGGCTCCCACGAGACCCCGCAGCCGGCTCCCAAGAGGGGAGCGCGGAGGAGCTGATGCAATCCCGCCCCGCTGTTACACGGCTGCCGCATCGCGCTACCGCTTTTGGGACCGGGCCAAGTATTTGTAAGATCAAAATGAACCTTGAACTCTCTCTGCTCCCGAGGGGGTGAGGGGATCCCCTCGGTGGGGAGCGGAGCCCTGGGGCAGCCCCGACAAGCGGAGGGAAGGGTTGTCTGCAGCTGATGGGAAACAGGAATAAAATGGGTTGTGGACAGCATCGCAATGGTTATCAGGAGCGATTCAAATCCTGCCGGCTCTCCGTTAGTGCTCTGGAGGTGACGTGTTTCGCTGATTCCCAAAGGGCCTCCTCCTCTTCCTCCTCCTCCCGAGGGGCTCAGCCCCTGCCCTGGCTGCCGGGGGGAGCAGATCTACGATTTCCAGCGGCTCCCTTTCCTAACACAGCCCCTAAACTGGGACTTTTTCAGGGTGAAGTGGACTTAACCCTTCAGATGCCAGCAGTATCTAAATTAGCACACGCCAATTAGCACAACAGAACGACCTCTGCGACTTTTGAGATGCTGCCCTGTGACGGGTTCAGGTGCCTGCCAGAGCCCACCAGGTTCAGATATTGCCGTCTTCTACCACTTCAATGAAGAGGAGCTCCACGGTTTTGGTACCAAAATAGTCTAGCGTTAACAGCTTGCGCTTCAGCAGTTTTGCATAAAGAGTATTCCTCGAGAAGAGACTTCACCAGCACAGCAATCAAACAGCTTTGAGGAAAATGAAACAGCGACCTTGCATATGCAGAAATTCAGACATTTTCCCAATTCTAGGTGGTCAGAAGCAGCTTGCAAAGGACCCAAAAAACCATCCCGCAGCCCTGACAAGGGTCCAACATTTCAGCCATCGGTGAACACAGAGGAGGGTTCAGGTCAAAGCTGACCCAGCTGCATCCAGCAGAACCGCAGAGCTGTCGCTGCGCTCGGCTGCTGGTGCAGACCTGCTCGGAAAAACAAGGGTTTCCCTTGCAGGGAACGGCTTTGCCCCTCGCCGCAGCCTCCTCCTCGCTGCTCTGCCGCCGCACGCTGCCAGCAGGACCCGGCGCTCCTCCCGTCGCGGCGGCTCTTGCAGTTCCCAGCCCAAGTTTTACGACGCCAAAACAAGTTATTCCTGCTTTCACCCAGAACAGACCACTTTTCATCCTCAGCGATTTCAGACGTTTCCATCAGGAAGGCTCACCAGAGCACAGCCAGACAGTAACCACCACTGCTTTGAAAGAGCGTCTTCCCCTTTACTTCCAGGGCTGGAAAGGGCGATGAGAATATTCCTGGCAGGATGAGGCTGGGATGCTCGATGGGGATGGGGGGTTTCCAGCTTTGCCCAGCAACAGGCAAGTAGCGCCGCAGACAAGACAAATGCCGAGGGCTTGATCCAGCACGTGCACGAATCCTCCGATTCTGTTGTGGTCTTGCCCTTGACAATACAAACACACACCGCGTATGGAGACCTGAGCTGGGAAAAAAAAAGCAAAATGTATTTCTCAAGCTGGGCTTCATTCTAGAGCAGAAACCACATCCCGTCTTCCTTCTCTCCTCCCAAACCTGCAACTCCGGAGCACGTGCCGTCGGTAACACGACGTTTCTTCGCCTTGCTGCAAACCACCCTGAGCCAAAAGACAATGTGCACGGCTTCGGGGAACTGCCAGTACCAGGAGAGACCAAGGTGCGATGGGACTTGCTGTGTGCCGCGTCTGCAGCACTTCCCAGGCTGCTGAGCGATGCTCCAACGGCTTTTTTTATCCAGAATCGGGGCCAAAAGTACTCTGGCAACATTCTTGTTCAGGTTTGCGATCTACATCTCCCCTTTCTTCTCCCAGAGGGCAGCGATCCACCGGCTTCTTGAGCTATCCTGGAGTATTTAAATAAACTTGCGAATGCGTTGAAGTATTTCAG
>NW_009610654.1:6534-8749 GCF_000690535.1 Cariama cristata
CCTTTACATGAACTGGAAATGCTGTCCAAGTCGACTGCATTATAAAAATAAAGGATTCAACCAGGTCACTTGTCGTGTTTCTGAGCGAAGGACTGCAACCTCGCCAACGCTCCAACAGGTAATAAATTAGGTTATAAAAAAATAAAATAAATTAAAAAAAAAAAAACACCAAAAACCACACAGCTCCCAAAATGCAACACGGGTTTCAAATGAAAATCCAGGGTTTATTTCACAAGTTGCTAAAATCTAAGTACAATAGTCATTTTCATTATTACTGTATTATAAAATCTTGTAGTTGCAACGTCTCAAAGAAAGGTTATATGGCTTGCAAGAACCAACGCTGCTCTAACCCTCTCCCCAGGAGAGGGGGGAAGCAAGCAGCATCTGAGCAATGTCAAACCAGCTCATGCAGCAGTTTGCGGCGAAGCAGTGGAGGGTCGGGGAAGCGGACACGATGTCGGATACTCCACCTGAATGATACCGATTTACAGGTTAGGCTGTCGAGCAGCACGTTCAGTCTCTTGTTCTGAGGGAGCTTTAAGTAAAACGGTCTTTTCCCAGGACAGGGCCGATGAGGTGACTTTCGGACAGCTCTGCGGCAGAACTAGTAGCCCTTACAGAGGCAGGAATCCCAAACATGACAGCAGTAGAAATAAACCAAAGATTTGTTCTTAAAAGCCTGTCTAAACCCCCCTCCTTCACAATTCCCAAACAATTTAACCTTTAGGGCGTAACACCATTATGTGACTATTCCATCTAATTGAGCTTTTCTGTTTGTTGGTTGGTTTTTTTAGGTTTGTGTTTCTTCTGCAAGAAGGGGAACATACAGATGGGGGGGGGAGGAAGAAATTTGGAAAGGCTGTAGCAAGTGTTGTAACAACTAACTAAACCTAGCATGGTACCTTAACTAGCCCCGTTCAATACTACTCAACCAAATATGCAGTTTTGACTACAAAGGGAGAAGCAGTTCTTCCGGCGTTTAACACATGTATACCGCTGAAGTCTTTTCCTGGTGCGTTTATCTAAAACTTTGCAGAAACACATACGCAATAAATATATCCTCTAAGCTACCTGCAACACTCCAAGAACCAGAGATTAAAAACGATGTCAAAACTGGTTTGAATCCCGACAGCCTAATACCCATGTGGTATTTTCTGTTCACTTACAAAGCCTTCAAAGCAATTCTACCCCAACAGGTAAGAAGGTATTTGTGGGGTTTTACTCTACACTAAACAAAAACAGATTACGGTCTAGCATTGCTGAGGGAGCAACGTTTGCAAGGCAGTATGTGCAGACTGATCTTTATTTTCAGTTCCAAATCTTAAAATAAGCCCTCTCGATTATTTCAAGGCTTATTTTAAGTCTCCCCTATCCATTGTGCTGAAATTAAAATTTACAAGCTGCTGTACTGAACTGGCGGTATCCAAAAAGGTTTTGACATAGCTTCTAAAACAGGCAAGTTTAATACTTCTGCCCCTCTTTCCATTCTCCTTTTTTCAAGCATCAGCTGAAGCTAAAGCTACCCCAACACTGGAAATAAATTGCAAAGTTGTGCAGGCTTCCCAAAAAGGCATTTGAATTTTAGTTTGAGAAGTTTTGTTTGTTTTTTTTAAACAAATGCACTCTTCCCAGGTGATTTAACAGTGCTAGACATTTGCATCAATGATGAGATAATGCAGGCAATTTGTCAGAAGAGAGGGAAAAAAAAAAACCACAACAAAACACAAACCCCAAAACTCCGCACAGGTAAGGAACTGAAACTTTTTCATAATATCTCAAGTGCAAAAATAAAATGCACTCAATTTCTCTCTCCACATCTCCCAATCCAAAATATCTTGGAATGAAAAGAAAAATTTAAAACTCAAACCAATTCCTCTCATCTCCATTTAGCTCTTAATACACATTCGTAAAACAAACAAAAAACAAAGTCAAATTTAAATTCTAGGGCTTTATACAGCAACAAATACCATTTTGCAAAACTAGGTTTTCTATACTACTGAACAGTTTTCAAAGTATCTAAATACCGATATTCACACAACAGAAGAGGGGCTAAAATGAACAGGTTTTCTTTTCCACTATGCAATAGTTAGATCTGAAGGGGGACAACCCTATACAGTTATCGGTTTAAAGTTAGATCTAACAGCAACTGCTAAGAAAATAGATTCAGCATAGTAACCCCTCCCCCCCTTTTCTTTTATATATAGATATATAGATA
>NW_009610655.1:0-2593 GCF_000690535.1 Cariama cristata
CAGACTTAAAAGTCTCTCTCACCTTGTGCTGCTGGCGCTGCTTCTGCTGCTGCAGGGGGGGAGAAGTTAAGCCAGGGGAAACTTTTCAATCCCTTCCCCAGGCCGCTGCTGCCTCCTCCTTCCACATATTTTTCCCCTCAGAGTTTTATTGTGTCTGAATTTTCTCTCTCTCTCTCCTCTTCTGTCTGTCCACAGTTCAGGTTTCTGGGGTAAACAGGGTTTAGGATGGTGCTAGGGATATTTGGGAGAAGGAGAACTCTAGTGGTGTCTGCTGGAGTTGCTGTTTGTTTCTTTTATTATTTTTTTTTTTTTTAATAATACATTTGAAACGGATCTTTAACTATTTATTATATATGTATTTTATCATAGTCTTAGGTCTGGACCCTGTCTTATTGCAAAGGAAAAATGTGCTGCTTATCTGGCCCTGATACTTGCAAATTCCCCCTATCATGAAGTCCAACTTGGAGAAATTCCAGATAACGTTTTTGAAAGTGGATACTCACCTTGAGCAACAGGAACTAAAGCATACAGAATCAGTGGTCTGTCTCAGAGTAGGCTATATGTTGCGAGCTGTAGATACACACTTTCACTGCAGGATTGGGAGATATATAGTAATATAGATATAAAAGTAGCAAGAAAACACGTACATTTTATCCTGTTTTTATAGAGACTATGAGATAAATATTAATAATAAATGTCTAGGCAAATACATTCTAAAGTTTCCAAAATACTTTAGGAATTATTTAATGGAAAAGTAACATACTTCACAATTAATTAATCTTGACTAGAAATGTGACAAACTTTATTTTAATAAAGTAAGCTTAGTTCTATAAACATTTATGCATGTACATAATCTTAGTCATATGAGTAGTCATTAGTATTACTAAAATAGTTTGGGACTGCTAATGATGAAAAAGATGCATCCATTGTGCCTGGTCAGTCAAAGATTTAAGAGTTTACATAACGAACAGTGGAAGTTTCTCCAGTGTGTTTAGTAAATAAGATTTGTAGTAGTGTCTAAAACCACATTTTGTTTGAGGTTGTGGCACAGGACTTTACATCCTCTTTTAAAAAATAAAATGCAAATAACAGTTAGTTGTACACCAGTGATAAAGCTTTACTTCTATTATGTATTTAAATATGAACAATCATTTTACGTTATCTAAAATAAATAGATAGGAAAGAAAGTGCTGGTCATCTGCTTTCAAAGGGTGCTTGAGGGGTTGGGCAGATACCAAACAGTGGTACTATAATTTAACGACTGCATTATATTGCTTGTATTAGTAAAGGGCAAATGAAATTTACAGGCAATTCTTTAAGTAAGAAGGGAGGTACCATCAGTATAACTACAAAAAGGCTACCTTATGTTAAGCATTTAGTTGTGATGTTTGGCTCTGGTTTCAGTAACACATGTAATTTTCAAAAGAAGTTTGATAGAAATATATGCCAAATTTCCATGGGATATTGCTGGCTTGGCTGTCTTAGGTTTCTTTGAAACCTTCTCTGTACAAATTGCATCTGAGCTGTATTTATAAAAGGAAAAAAAATGTTTGGGTCCTATTAATTTCTACTGTTTCGATCATGCAGCCAAGCTAACAGTTCTGCTCAAGCTGACGTGGTTAAAGCACACCAATTCTTGCATGCAGAAGCCAACAGAGGAGAAGTGTAGCTAGCAGCATACAGAACCGTCTTTAATTCTTCAGCCCAAACAGGCAGGTACCTGCTACAACTGGGTCGGCTGCAAGGATTTGCCGTAACTCCAAAACAAAGCTCCAATTCCAGTCTCAAGTTCTTCAGCAAAAAGTTTTATTATTCTGCCACCGTGCCTTCTCCTTACCTATGTAAATATTTATTTAAGGTAGAAGTTCAGCTATCTTCAGTATAAAAAGGTTTTAGCCCTTTATCTCTTCAGGACCTGTAGAAAGCTGTCACCAGTTTCACTAATGTGGAAGCATATGCAGGATTGAAGCCTTACGGTTTGCCTACCTTACAGGTTTTTACCTGGAGTCTATCGCTTGCCAACAATTTTCTACACTTTACATATTTGTAAAGGCTAGTCTGGACTGTCTCCAAATATTTGTTTCAGGATACAAATATTTGATTTTGGAAAGAACAAGGTATCCTAAAGCAAACATGTAGGGAGTGTCTGCAACTGTAGCCTCATTACTTTGTCTGAGCTGGTGGGCAGTGAATTAAGCGTAGAAAGACGGGCATATAGCTTATATGTGGATGTTCGTGGGCATCGTTTTGAAATATTTTGATATTCTGGTTAGGTCCCTTGGGTAACTGTTTGCATTCTGTAGCCTTCAGGATGCACACTAAAGGATAAAAAGGATGCAATTTTTGGTCGTTTTGCCTTATTTTTATCTGTATTGGGAAGACTTTTCAATGCTCACTAATACACAGGGTTGAAGCCTCGCTAGCCGGTCTCGGTTCGCCCCGATTCTTGCATCTACCTGCATCCCGCCTGCCCTCCAAGGCGAGCCCTTTGGCGGGTCCCCTTTGGCCGGTGACTTTCCCACAGCAGGCGAGCCGGGAGCGCCAACAGTTAACGGCGCGGCGGGCGGGAGGGGCGCGCCCCGCCGGCCATGGG
>NW_009610655.1:2612-4385 GCF_000690535.1 Cariama cristata
CAGCCGCGGGTTTCCTCATAGGCAGGGGGAGGCGTTTGTTACAACAAAAAGCGGGCTTGGGGCCGTCTCTAGCCCCCCCGCCTTCCCCGAGGCGAGGGCTGGGGGCGGTGCGAGGCCGCGGGGCCTTCAGGCATTTCCTCCCTGCCTCCCTCCCTTCCCGGCCTGGAAGATCCCCGGGAAGGACGAGCGGGGAGCTGGGTTTCTGGAACAGGACGGGCACGTCTCGGGCTGAAGTAGTTCGGCTGCGGAACGAGTTTCCTTGTCAAAAACGTCTGTAGAGCTGCAACCGGCAGCTCGGGGTGTAATGGTCAGGGCTCCAGCCGTCTGCTCGCTTGCGTGGTTGTGGGGAAAGAAAACGCAGTGCTTATGCGGTGTTAGAAAGAAAACATCATAAAGTTACTTCCTTTCGAGTAGAAAGTACTTACCATAGGAATACATCAGACTGTGTGTGTGCTGTGTGCTTTTGCCAGTATTGCTGCACTGGTGTTTAAACAGTAGGTTTGTCGGAACTGTTTGCTTCCCTTGGAAAGGAGTTTGAGGGCAGGAGAAGAAGGTGCGTAAGCAGAAGCACAATTTTGCCAGAACAAGCAGCATCCAGACTAAGAATGTAATCTACTGCCATGAATTAAAGGGGATATCAGGCAGGTTCATGGGAAAGAAATCCATTGCAGGTTGGAGACATGCAAACCATGACTCGGGAAATCCCTGAGCTGAAACCAGTTGGAGGCTGGGACACAAACACCATAGGTGCCTGGCTGTTACCATGTTTCCCAAGGTATGGGGACTACTATGTCCACTACACTTTTTGTGTGTGAGAAGACTGACACTGCCTAGTAACGTGCAGGCTGGTAAATATGCCTCCATTTTCCTTTTAAATTGTCTTCCTCCTTTCCTTTTCAAAAGATAGGTTTGTTTTTTAATTCTAATACTTGACAAAGCAATCCTGTGTAAATATGACATTTTATTCTTGCCATGTACATCATTGCTGGTGGGTCCTAGGCACTGGGCTCAGGACCATGAAAGCATCAGTTGAATGCTCCCCTTAGTAGAGCAGGGAGTGTTGTGTCCTCTTTATCGTGGGACTTGTGCTAGGCTAATGAATGCACAGGCCAGCCTTCTTCTCCAGGATTTTCTACCATCTTCTGGCCAAACCAAACCCACCCACTATGTGCTCAAGTCTTTACCTGGCTTTGTAAGATAGCTGTCTCTTGCTGTTGATGCCAACCCACTTCATTGTGTGCCCTGCTCCCAACCGCGCTGAAACAAATATAATTTGAATATGTTTCCTGAGAGGCAGATCTGCTGTGTTGTGATCATAGAAGTATTAATGCAGAAAATTAGTGTAAATTTTTCATCAGAACAAAGTTTAGCAACATAGTTTTCTTTGCAGTAAAAATCTCAGCAAAGCATTTAATTTAGGAAGCCGGGGGGGCGGGGGGGGGAGGGAACAAAGCCTTAATAACAACAACAGGCTCGGGAAATCCACCCTACTGAAAACAGTTGGAGGATGGGAGAGTCTTAGGGAGAAGCTTATGCTATTCCTTTTTTCCCCAGGCATTGAAAAGAAAATAGTAGGCTCAAGGGGGACACACAGAGCAGAGAACCTCCAATAATGTCTGCTGCTCCATGAAACTGTCTAAGGAATGAATGCATGCCACCGAGGGGTCCTGTCCATGCAAACTTGACATAATGAGGGTTGAAGTAGACTCTGCAGCAGCCAGAATCCTTCCTCCCTTTGCAGCTTCCTTCTCCTTGCTATGTCCCTGGCCATGC
>NW_009610656.1:0-36911 GCF_000690535.1 Cariama cristata
GGGGGAAGGAAGGGCTGGGGGGTGAAGATTCTGTTTGCAAATTTGCAGAGCTGTGGTGAGAATGCCAGAGGTTTGGATAGTGGCATTGCGTTCATCTATCTCCGAGCAGCTGAGATCTTACAATTTTTTATTTCTCTTACAATTGTTGTTGCTCTGAAATGGACAGGGAGGGTAAGCAGCGGGTCTGTATGATGGTGGTACATGCTGGGTGTTTCATAGAATTTGATGCCATATTAATGAAGCCTTTTATCTCTCAATTATTGTTTGGTACAATGCATGGAGTTATAATAAAGCTGTGGTTTGTGGGCAGAACGTCAGTGCATTCATGTTTGTTTTCACCTAAGCGGCCACATCATGGCTGTGCTGGGCTGTGGGCTCTGAGGCGCCGTCCGTCCGTCCGTTTGTTCCATCCGTACGGAGCCAGGGCAGGGAATTAGGACCAAGGACAGGGATGCAGATCTCTGCACAGCCCTCCCAAGGCAGGCAGAGAGGTGCTGCCTGCATTTCCCCGTTACCGAAATGCTTTTATGCTGATGAAACAAGCAAAGGGATGTAATAGTGCTCGCTGATCATATGAGATGAATGTTTACAATAACATTTACCCACACACACACACACTGACAGATGTACTGTTATAAGACAACCTGTGCATGCTGCATGTGTGTACTGTACACATAAATGTAAAGAGGTAAAAATCTTAAGAGTAGAGGAAGAAGGAGTTTATACGTGGATGAGTAGAAAGTGGTGGTGGAGAGTGAGTATTGCTGCAGTACCAAGCATTATGCCAAACCAGACATTCTTGCGAAAATTTGTAGACTGTGCATTTAACAGGTTAGATGAGAATGTAGCACTGCATTGCAAAGTACCTGGCCTTTCAAGTGGTAACAGACTTTTCCTCACAGCTGCGTAAGCCGTGTTGTCATTGATACATTAGAGAAGTTAGTGCCCACTCTTTTCTACTATTAACACTGTATGCATACAGGCTCCACATTCAAATTCACATTCTTTCCTCTCCTTTTACCTGGACACTACCATACTAAAAAGTGGGTTCTTTCTGTTTGTTTGTTTGTTTGAGAAAAATCAGACTTTGTAGCTGCAGTGGCAGGATTTAGGATTTTAGTTCTAAGTAAAATAAAAGGCCAAAATTATTGGTGAGGGAAATTAAAAGTTGCTGGGTTTAGAGTAACTTTCTTCACACAAAAAGGACTTTGTGAAGAATTCCTGTGAAGAGAAACCTAAAATGGTTGAAAATGGAGTAGAAGGTGAAATAAAACTTGGTGAGCCTACCATGAGGGATACTTTGATTCTTACAAAATTGTTTATGATTACTATGTGAATATAGCAATGGAAAAAGAGCGTTTACAGAATTTTGTGAACACAAGGTCTCAGATTATTTTGACTTAAAACTTCTACTAAAATAATCCTAGATATTTATTTTAACACGCTTCCTTCTTTTCACCCATCTTTCAGAATAACACAGCCTGAGATGAATTTTGCCAAAATTATTTCATAAGCTTTAAAAGAAACTCTCATAATGCAAACTAAAGTTTTATCTTAACAAAAGATTTTGTTTTCTGGTCATAGTCATCTGATGGCCAAGATGGTTTCCTCTGACAGTTTCCTGACCTCATCATTTTAAAGAATAAAAAATAGACAGAGAAACAATGTTAAAAAGCTACAAGTAAAGGTGAAAATTATCCTTAGTGCTTTACGAAAGTATTTTAAATGAGTCAACATGCAAATATGATTTTAATTCTAATAATCAGGACACTTTTCTCCTTCTATTGTGGAAGAAAACTTACTATTATTTTTGGAAACTCATGGACCAAGACAGAATTACAAAAGTTGAACATAGATACTGTTTAATTATAGCCAGGATTAAAGTTTTCCTTTGTTAAAAACTCATCAAACACTTCCGAAGGAGAGGAATATCATTGTATATGTGTTGCTTGTCTTGGACCCTGAAATTCTGAAAGGCCAATGCAACTGAACACTGATGTATATGCTCCATGTTATGCTTGTGAATAAATGTGTTGACATCAATCAGAATACACACAAAAGTTTAAGTATTTGCAGAATCTGATCAAAGTGATTGAACACATAAAAATTGATTACCAATATTGTGCAGAAGTTTTTCCTCTATTAATACAAAAAATTACTATATAAAAAAATTAATTGTTGCACAATTGCTGATATTCAGAAGATTAGAGAAAGAAGAGGAAAGTTAAGGCATCATTCAGGCATTAATGGAAGTAGCTAAAATTCTGACATTGACTACCAGAAACCATGATTTGAATGAATTCAGAACAAATGTCATATTACAACACTGCAATATTTTACCTTCACAATAATTTTATATATTAGTTTTATTACATGCATAGAGTACATCCTTACAGTTGTGCACACTAAAGTTTTAGGAAGCACTTTCTTCCAATTTGTTTCTTGACATTCATAACTGCATTGCAAACTTCTGGTACAAAGTTCCCTTATCATCTTGTCACTCAGACTAGTCTAACAGCATTGTGCAGGCCATCATATTGACTGAAGCTGTGTTTCAGTGAAAATTAATCAAATCAAACTCCAAATTTCTGAAAATTGTTCATCAAAATCTTGGGGTTTAGAAATACTTTAAAAATGTAAATAAAATGTGGAGTTTAATTGGAACTAATTATTTGGTTACACTTATTGAACATATAATAAGTAATTAACAGGTTACATGTAATATACCTCACTCACCAGTAAAATTTCAAATAGATTTAAAAGCTATACTCTGCACACTATTTACATAGAGGTTTTATTAGTTATTTTTGTATAGCCCTTAGCTTTAACAAATTGTCAGCAAAAATCACATGAACACAGTGCAAAGTAATGTCCAGATGCGAAATGTTGGACACTAGCTACTTTTATTTTTTCACTCATTAGTGCCCAAGTAGTGTCATGGCAATGTTTCTATGCTGCAGCTAGATACCTAAAACTGAAAACTGTCAAGAGTGATCAGAAAAAAAGTGTAAATAAAGAAATCATTTTGGAACCAAAATAGTTTGGTGCTTATGTGAATATATGTATTTTTACTAGTAAATTATTGAACATAAAATTGTTTTGTTCTTGCAAAGCACTAGCAGTGTCAGTTGGGTTCTCGCGCTGTGTGATAAGTGATATAATAACAATGATTAAAAGGGGCACGAATATCCCTGAGCTGAACAGTCATTTAGAAATACTGTAAAGGTTGCTAACATCAGTTTGGTATTAATCCTGCAGCTGTAGTTATTCATACACTAGCTTCCAATACTTTGACACAGTGTTTAGCACTAATATTAAGTCAGAGGTGCCATTGAAGACACTTGGAGCATTATTGGAATAAGATGTTGCTCAGCAAGAGACAATTTCTCGACTAAGAAGGAATGGTCCCTTTTAAAGAAGTGTCATGACAGAAGATGTGAATCTAGGTGCTGTTAAATGATGACTTTATCCTTATCTATGATATTACGAAATTGACTATTTAGTGCTGACAGGCCTATATACTACAGTGTTTGTTTCAGCAGAGCTGAGGCTGTACAGACACAGGCCCTGCACCCTACTTGAACATTTCAGGGGTAGCAAGGAGGGTGAGGCTGCCTTTGAGTTTTTCATAGCCATGCTTGCATTCCTGATTGCTCTTAGCTGTAATGCTGGGATACAAACTTGAAATGACTATTATTGTAATAAAAAGACTACCAAAACCAGTAATCTAAAGTAGATTTTAACAATTAAGTAAAATTCTCCCTATCTCATTATTAATAACTGGATGGGGCAAAAAAGATTACAGATACTGTTTCCCTACTTGCAAGTATATAATGATTTGGAGATGTGGACTAAGCCTTTAACTGACTTCTGCTTTAGTGACTATACCACCTAACCATAACCTGCATGCCAAAGCTCATGTATTCCAAAATAACCTAATGACTATGCAAAGCAATGTTAGAAAGTCTTTCAGAATGTTTGAATCCCTGAAAATCTGTGAAGTGAAACTTGTTAATAAAAAACTATAGAAACTAACTACAGTAAAAATAGCTTAGGAAATGAATCTACTCTTCTAATATACTATTTCCTATATGATTCGAATTATATGTCTTTTTCATGGCCATCCAAATCGTGCTTTCGGGTCTTAAGTTTAACCTATTCTTGATTAGTGCTGATCTGGAAAAAATATCTGGTTGATTTGGATTGTGGTGGCATTGTTTTCCTCTTTATGTTACATTTTCTCTTTTGGCATATGTCAAGAAATTCTGTAACAGTTACACAAAACTTTAAAAGGGAAGAAGACTCTGATAGAATTGAACAGATGAAGGGGAAAGAAGCAAATGTCTGGTCAAAGAAAACTCATTCCAAGTCTCAGTCCCAGTACAATCAAATTCTTATGTACTTAAATAATGATGACCACTTTCTCCAACAAAGAACTGAATTGTGAATTGAAAGCATGAATTATTAAAGTATTAGATAAAGCATTAGACACAGGTGAGAAATAACAAATGCACATGCTTATAGAAAGGTTAAATTTTTTTTCATATTCTGCCTCTTATGCCTGCTTACAGTGAATCTGTACTGATCAGTACAGTACCTTGTAGAGACACATTCAAGTAAGCTCCAAAGCAGAGCAGTTTTAAAGTCAATACCTCTCACTGGCACTGTCCGGCAATGTGGAGATCCACTAGCTCGTTTGAAGCTAGCTCAGTACCCTGTAGCCTTTCCCTTGTATTTAGCCACGCTAGCTATAAAAGTTGTATATATTCCTAGATACAAAGATCGTATTAGGGTGATAATTTGATTTTTTTAAAATATTCATCAGAATAACTAGAGGGTACTGTGGTTTTCTGCTTCATTGGTACAGTCTGAACTGCTGCTTTACAAACTATTGTACCTGCAGCCTCACTCACACTCTTATACAGAAAAAGAGGTAGATTATGTGAGAGTGACAGTGAAGAATACAGTGCTAGCTGGGGGCTTGCTTAATATGAATTCAGGCTTAGAAAATACACACATTAAAAAATGGTTGACATAGGGATGTTAGAACTGAAGGGGTTCTTTTTATTTTCATGTTTCATAGCCTATCTAGTGTTGCACTTTTTTAATGGACACTTATTGCAACATAAATGCCCTTTAACACACATGGTAAGGTTTGATTGTCCATTTTTCCAGTTATGTCTACTAAGAAAGCAATACCCTGTCCTATACATAATGCTGAAAATCTCAGCAGTTCTAGGAATCTCCTCACATGACAGGCCTAGTGTTATCCTCTGGATAATCCCTGACCCACTGAGTCAGTATATTGCTGAGGGAAAAGGCAGGACCTATACAGTGTAAATTCTTAAAGGTAGTTATGTGTTCATAAGTAAAAACTGGGAAAAAAATGAAAGTTAAATTATAACTCAGTAAGAATCTTTAAGAAGTGTTTCTTACACTGCATAATGCTTTTAGTTTTGCAGAAAGCTCTCAACCTACATTCCAACTAACTGACTTACAATACCTTTAAACAGTTTTTTTTCTTCATTCCTTCTGTTTTATGCTGTATAGAAGTTCAGCTTAAACTTTACACTCCATTTCAGCCAACATACTGTAATGTAAATTGATCTTAAATGGCACATAGGTCTTGTCCTGGCCCTCTGGACATAAAGGAATTTCTCCATTCAAGAACAGAGCTCATTTTCCATGAATGGAAGTTCTGAACAAGGACTAGGGAGACTTTGTGGCAGCAAAAGAGAAAGAGATATGTTTATCTCTTTTAAGGAAAGATACTCCCCAGGGAGGTGGTGGAGTCATCGTCCCTGGAGGTGTTCAAAAAACGTTTAGATGTGGTACTTCAAGACATGGTTTAGTAGACATGGTGGCATCAGGTATACAGTTGGACTTGATGATCTTTGAGGCCTCTTCCAACCATAATGATTCTATGATTCTATATGACAACTGATAATAGAAATAGATGTCCAGGTAACTTCACTGGAAGTAGAGGTATGCTTCTGGGCTCAAAGGTGGAGGCTGTTTACTTAGAACAAGATACATTCATTATATAATGAATAAAAAGACTACAGAAAGTACCAGGAAAGAACCATAAATGGCAGAAAGAAAAGTCCATCACCACAGCCAGGTAACTAGAATTACTATTAGGTAAGGAAGAGCCTATTTCATAGAATGAGACTAAAACCAAACTTATTGCGCACTAATGAAATTACGGACTACGATTGCCCCTAGTGAATACATCCAAAGCACAAAAAACAGGGTGAAGAGCTATTTTAGCTGAAGGAGAGATGAAAAAGGAACAGCATAAAGTGTCCATTCTAAATGCACTGATTTTTTTAGACTTTAGACTCAATATGATAAGTAACTTCTGGTGACTTAAGTGACTTCTGATGACTTAATATTCATTGCATCCTTCCTTTTGAGACTGGGTATGGCCCAAATTGTTATGACGCTAATAAAAAGTATACCATAAGAGTCTGAATTCACCTAGTATGTACACCTATACAGCTGTATTGTCTTTACAGGCATTTTATCTAGGTGAGCTCCTGGCTCAGAAGAGCTCTGGTGCAGTAAGTAGGGTCTTTGCTATTGTTTGAGTTGGGTCCAGTTTTCTATTTGTGATGTCCAGAAGTAACCTGCTTGTTTGATTCTTCCAATTAAGAAGAAATTCAACTTTGAACTAAGCCAGAAGGTGGAAAATACAGCATTTAATTTTGTCTTTGGAAACAAGAAGATAATATTACTTGCTTTTAAACTTGTCATATGAAGTCGTTAGAAATTGATTTATATGAGAATGTATAACCATCTCCTTCAATGTGAAGCATTCACAAAAAAAACCACCTTTTTTTTTTCCATCCATATGAAAAAAGAGTGGGAAGAGGGAGATAGTGGGTACATATTTTCACAAGTTCCAGGACCTGCCAACTGGCTGAGACAAACTGAGGTAAAAGAGGGGCGAAGGTGGTAGATTGAAGAAAGCTACTGAGAGATCAGTGAGGATTACATCTAGTGTGATTCTGGGGTATTTCTATAGTTGTGACAGGAAAGTAATATGTGAGTCCTGTCAGACTGAATATTAGGTATTCAGTCTGACACACGGTGATATCCTCTTATTTATATAACTGGGTAATACTTTTAACAAAACTACTGTCAAAAAAAGGAGGATTTATGCTGCTGAAAACCACCAGTGACTGCATAAGCAGAAGAGAAATGTACCAAACACCTTCCCATGTAGATGACTACCTCAGCTGCATAATGTTTTTTCATGTGATGTCTTAAACAACATGGAAAAAGTTGACTATAGAAGCATTACTTGTTTTCTCTTATATAAAGGCATAGAACACCCAATGAAATTATCAGTGGCTGCCTGAAAACTTATGAAAATGGTTTTCTTTCTAATCAGTGAGGTAATGCAGAGCCTAAAGATTTATATAGATTCAAAAAGAAGAAAAATACTTCAAAGTCCATTAAACTCAGTGGTAAAATTTCATTACAGGAAATCTCTAGCTGCGTATTTCTGGAAGTGGAGAGATTTTACCAGGGAAGCATAGTTATATTCTTGCCCTGATCTTTTGCTCTTAGCTTCTGCTATTGACATCTGCCAGATGCAAAATACATGGCACAATATATAGCTGATGTGACCCAGAGTAATCACTACACTATGATTACTGCAAAGTGATAGCACGTAATAGAACTTCAGTAATTTATACAAGAATCTCAGTGCAACAAACAATTATCATTAAGGAAGAAAATCACTAATGTGTAAGTCAGATTTTCTTATCTACAGGATCAGTTCTATTTTTTAATATTTAGTGGAAGGACATTTTCACACATATTCAGTAAAGTACAACACAATGCGTAGGCCTAGCTGTGAAATCTGGCCATTGTATGTGAAACTAAATATTACTCTTACAACATAGAACTTTCATCTGTTTGCAGACAGCCAGCAAAACATTAAAGAAATAGCATTTTTGTAAAAGCTAAACCAGCATATACAGATTATTAACAGAAATAAAACATCAACCTATGGAAAAAAATTATTTAAAGGAAATGAAGGACAATAATGAGCATTTGGAAGGAATGGAACGAGAAGAAGATATCTACTTCTTATGCTTACATTAGCTCTTTCCAAATGATGCAGGTAATCATGTATGAAATTGTATTTTTTGCTGAAGGTCATCCTGGACTTTCGTGTGAACCCTTAAGATGAAAGGCTAGCTTTTTTCTGAGCTATTCATCATCTTAAGCTTTCTTAAGCTTATTGAATGCTCCATGTTCTACAGAAAAATACCTATGGTTCTATACATCGATGAGAAATGCATCTTAAAGATGACCTCAGGCATACCTAAAATAATCTTGTGACAGAATTCCCTGGAAAACAGTGGGTGATATGACAAAATGAATGCTTTCCTTCAATAGTGATTCAATGATATATTGTGTAACACAAGGAGCATGTTCTGGTCATATGAAGCTTTTGTTAATCTGTGGTAAGATACCTTCAGATCTAAACAGAAATCTGCCTGCTGTTACAGACTGAGGATTATCTACTGAATTCCACTTTCATTTGATTCCCTTAGATTATTTTTCAGGAGAGAGAAAAAGAGACAGAAGGAGAAAGAATGAGAAAGAGAACAATTAAGAACAATTAATATTAGTGAGATAATGCTAGGAAGCTTTACTAAACCAATCAATGTATGATTCAATATATTACTAAGTGATAATGCACTTCTGGGACCTACTGATCCATGCATGTTTGATAAAGCTGAAGAAAGCGTGTCACCAAACCAGAATGAAATATAACGGTCAAATGCAGAGGTCAGTCATCTCTTGGCCACTTCACGTACAACCCATGAAAGAGTGGTATAGGATGTAGATGTACTCTGCTTTTCCTCTGCGAAAACTGATAAAGACACAAAAGACTTCACACTGTAGATAACACTAAAAAGGCTCCAGTCAAGTGTACAGCAGATACTAATGCAGGCAAAGGAGAACAGTTCATCAAGGAGTCTGCAATTCTCTTTCCTCTTCTGCTAGCCTGAACAAGATCTCTGGTTTCTACATTCATAGGACTAAGAGCCATTATTCTAAAATTTAGGCATTCAAAATGCCTCTGTGTGCAAAAATGTAATGACCTGAACCCCAAAAATCAGTAACATAATTGTATATGCAGATCATTAGCTCATGCTTATTTGTGGTAATGGCCACTATTTATAAAACAATTGCAAAACCATTGCCCAAATAGATAGCACACCAAAGGCAAACAAGCACACAAATGTCGGTGAATGAAGAATACCACCAAATAATTGATATATAATTCAAACTACAGTCAGCTTGACCTTCTACAGATGAATCAATGATAGCTCTTAGAGTTACTTAATACAGAAAATAAGGACTTTAGCTATGAGTCCAGAACGGCTGTGCAGTTACTGTGAATAGGAGTCAGAACTGAAGGAGATATGGTCGTGAATGTTGAAGGCTAGACTTATACAGCATTTTTAACGTAGTGACAAGAAGTCTGCTATTCAAGCAGAAAACCAGTGCAGGGATTCAGAAAGATGAGTTATTATGATCACATTAACAAAGATGTCAAATGTAGGGTAACCTTTTGCATGAAGTGAAGATAGCCTGCGTATACACTTTGGAAGTTAGAGGCCAGGGAAATGCCACACTCAAATAAGAACACAAGTGAGAAAGCTGGTAGCAGCTCTCAGTTACACAGTAAAAGGAGAGAGAAGCAGAGAAAGTAACTCCTTTACTACAATAAGTAACTTTGGCTGGAGGAGTGGTCACACTGTAAGATGGCTTGGAAAAGAAGATGAGGAGTGTGTGCCATGTAATAATATATACACTGCCAAGAACTATCTTAGTTGCTGAACCTGAAGACTGAAAAGACACCTTTTGGCTTCTATATACATAACTGAAATGATGCATTTTGCCTCTACAGCCTGCGAGGGCTGTGAACCCAAATATGTTTGAATAGAACAATTTTGTTTTGTAACGTAGTAAAGGAATCACTATTTTCTTGGAAGGTAAGGATTTGGAAGAGGGGAAGGTTGCCAGTGGTAAAATACTTAGAGGACCTTAGAATACAATCACAAATATTGCTGCTTTTTTATTGGACTAAAATAATTAACTAGTATCAAAAACTGCATTGTACCAAATAAATGTATCAGATATTTGTAAGCTCCCTGGGGCAAAACCAATCAACATAAATAATGGCTGTTTTCATTTTATATCCCTAGTTTCTAAAGAAAATGCTAAAAAAAACCTCACTAAGCTGCTTTAAAGACTTAAAGCATGCACTTAAAATGACTTAAAACCTTATTGAAGCTCTAATGCAGCACATGGGATTAAAGTCACCACAAATCTTTAGGGCCAAATTCTTAACTTCCAAGTCCAGCGTAACTAATGAGGCTCTGAACACCATATTTAAGATACAACGGTGACCAACATGAAAATATTCTTCTCTGCCACTGGTTATTGTGATACAGATCCACAGCTCTGCCTATTTGATGTCAAAAGGTTGTAAAACTAAGATACCTATATGTTGCTCAGGTGAGAACAGTGTTTCTTTCCTCTGACAACATGCCACCAGTGCCTCTAGAGACAGCTCATTTCTCAGAAATCAAATTAAGCAATTCCAAATTATTTGCTATTAACATCCAACCATTTTTAACCACTTCTATGCCCGCTTAATACACTTTAACCACTTAATATCAAATCACTTTTACTCTGAGTATACTTCTTAATAAGGATTATTTCTATAAGGAGTTCAAGAATTTACTATTCAGTCATCTAGGGATTATATGTGTGAAAACAAACCCTACATAGATTTGATTTTAAAAGGGAATAGGAATAATTTTAGCCTTACAGATTTAAAGAAGTGGATTTTATTTTAAGCTTTGAAATAAAATTAATCTTTGGCCAGAAACCAAGAATTTTAGCTCACATGGTAACTTTGAAAAAGTTCTGAGTATGTGAAGGCTTTTGGAGAGTATTAGAAGACAAAACTGTCTGCGGCTTTAATTATGCAATTTGTTAAGGAAGAAAAGAAAAAGAGAAACATACTATATCTGTAAAATCAGTTCTTCTGTTATGGTCCCCAAAACACTCTGTTTTAATCTCTCTATGGTAGATAAGCAGCAGAGGTGATTAAATTCAATGCAATATCTATTAAGATTAAAAAATGAGAAACATCTGTTATCTGCAATTGTTACCTGCATATGCAATGTTCTGAGCTCCTCAATAAAATAGTAATGAAAGGATTTAATGAAAAAAAACCCAGAAGCTTAATAGTCAAATTATGTCCAATCATAAATAATACGTTTTTTAAATATGACTTCTTATTTTAGTTTACTTGCAAGAATTCCAAACAGCACGTGAAGAATGTCTTTCTTTAACAGAGACATCATGTCTGCAACGATACCTTAGGAAACTAGCTGAGGCAGCTAAACTGGGGTCCAATTCTGCAAGGTTTTAAGCATTCAAGCCTTCATCCAAGAAAGCAGTTTCACTTGTGTTTAAATGTTTACCAACATGGTTTTCTGCACAAGGATCACAATACTGAGCAGTTGGCAGAATGAAAAGCATAATCCTGGAAAATCTGACAGATATAAGCTAAAAATGCCAACATTACCAGCAAGTGTATTCCAGTTATGTCCTCTCTTCTAAATTATTTCATTGGTAATGCCTTCTGGAAAACTGTAGAGCTTGGAACAGCACCTGTTCTTTATTTAACAAATTATTTTGAGGTATGTTTGCCAAATACTCCAGGGATTCAGGAGGATAAATAGCATATAGAAGTTTTGCTTCAATGGTTTCCAGTGGAATTTCTTCTCATCAGTACTCTGTCAGTTATTCTGCATAAGTCTGTAGCTCATAAAAAGCTACTGTAGCAAGGGAAACTGAAGATGAATTTATCCACGTGGGAGATATGCTATGATTAGTAAAACATCTTTATCCTTAGCTTCTGCTCATATTTCATTAACTTCAGAGTTTGCCCACTTTGCAAGTTTTCAGCTCTCCATCTTCACCTGATGGTCCCATCTGGCACCTGCTTGAGTCATGAAAAGACGCTTCCTGTTTTTACAAAGTTGCTGATTATGCAGTTTGGATAAGATCCACAAAGGACCAACAAAATCTCTGAAGCATCATGGTGCCTTCTCTGTACCCATACAAAATGGCGTCTGAAACCATCTGCATTTTGCCAATTAACTTATTCTTAGTTGCCATGATGCTTTGTGTGGCTACCCTGAATATCTTCATGGATCTTGCTTCAGTGCTCACAAACAGTACAATCTTCATAAATGACACAACATGTAGCTGGTGCTTACATCTCTCAAACGGAGCCCCTGCAGCTGGGAATGGACTAGTTCAAGATGACCTAGTAATGTCAGATGGTAGCCGCTGCATATCACTGCTTGGTCTTGTATCGATTCACCTTTAAAGCTTATTGCTGTCATGCCATGGTGGATGCTCCGTAGAGCTCTGAGAAAGGGCCAGGGAAACCTGCTGGGGATCTGGACATTGTGGCCTGAATATATGGATGTTTTGGCTTACATCTGAAACAGTCTCTGCAGCATATTTAGTGGATCTTTTGATTTAGCCACTGTATAGAGCTGCACTGAAGCCAAGGAGAAAAAAAAAAAATTCCTCTTATATAATCTTTGAAATTGAAGGAAACATTTTCACCTCTGCATGTCTTTCCAGACTTTGTATCTTTCTCTGCACTCTGTATTATTCCATTGCTAAACATATTTGGAAACTCTGATTACTTGAGTCTACCTTTCCTAGACCTTAATGTGGTTTCTCCCCTCCAGGAATTTCAGAAATAAATTGCTTATAGTTGTACCTTATAAACTTGCTTTCCAATGCAGGTTTTCAAAATAACGGTTTTGGAATATGTTCATGGCTACATCTACTGCTATATCTGACCCTTGTAGCCAGTTCCACACATTAATCAAATCCACTCTTAGCTTCTGCTTGTACTCAGTTATTGTTCTGATTCTTGCCCTCTTTCTGAGTTATGAAGCATCCATCTTTCTCTATCCCTGAATACCATCTACTTATAAAATATGTTTCTAGTAGCTTTATCTTTAAAAGTTTCTTTCCTTTTACAAAGACAAACTTCTCTGATCATAATCAGAACAATGACAATTTATAAAATAAAATTCTACTATACTGATGAGTAAAAAAAGGTACGCCAAAATATTTCTGGATGAAAAAGAAAAGTCTGGGAAATATATGTTTGTATGTGTGCGAAATAGAAATTGCTCCTATTTTCCTGGTGTTTTGACTAGCCTTAATAGTCACATTTAAATATAAAGGATGGGAAGATAGGCTTTGCAGTGATCATTATGCCCAGCCCACTCAAATATCAAAAATTTCAGAGCTAGACAGAATTTGCATGTTACGTGCTTTACATTCTCTTTATTGGAGACTGATAGAAAGGCCAAAAAGAGAGAAATAAGACACTGAGTGAACCCCTACACAGTTTCTTCTCATTAAAATAAAGTTGCAGAGTCACCATATTATTTATTAGTTAGCATCATTAGAACAATTTACTATTTTTCAGAAAAAGATTTTGAAACTTTGAAGTTCTTGTGTAAAAAGCTGAATATACTTAATAGTGAGATTAATAGAAAGATATCTCTTTCTATGGAAGAGATATCCAAAGTACGTGTTTTGCATCTTTTTCTGTATCCCAACATTTCTTTTTGAAATTGTGTTGCAAAACATTTGTCATAGTGGGGCATAAACAGGAAAGGAAGATGTAGCAGCTTTGCATCAATATTTACCTTGCAAGAAACATCTGTGAATTGTAGCATGTAGCCCTGCAGTACTGCATTGCCATTGCTAATGACAGGCCATAATCTGTGTACTGAGCTTGCAAGGCCTCAGGACAGAGGCTTGTCAGGCCTACTGGTCTGAACTTGTCTTGACCTGCCCACAGCCTTGCTTTACTTGGTTTAGCTGCCACAGCAATTTCTCTAATTGACCAGGTGTCTATGGCTAATTTGTTTGAGTTTTTGTATGGTGCAACCATAGTTTTATATAGACAATAATAGCAAGTAGTAACTCTATGAAGAATCAGTTATTTACCTAGTTATGTAGTGAGGAGAAATACAAGCCTAATATGACAACCGAGGCCTTCAGAAGTGTACATGGGATGCAGCATAGAGAGGTACAGGCATGGGGTGACATTGCCATTGGACAACCCTGCCTGGGTGCGTATTACAGCAGAGGTGCTAACGATCCTGATCCAGAAGATAGGATGATCATATCATATCACAGAATCAAGCAGACCCTGACATAAATCCATCCCAATGGTACCAACCACCAAGGAAAGTCCATCAGAATTCCACAACAAAACCAACATAGGCCATCTCATCAAAATAAATAAATTCCATAGGGGAAATTCAGGCACACTTGTTGACAATTTTCCTACTCAGTTGACATAGAGACATTAGCTTGCCACTTACATTCTTAATGTATCACACATCTACCCTGTTATCAGAACTAAATTCTACATCCACCCCTGCACAGTCTGTTTTATGAGCACGAGTCCAAACAGCGTCTTGCATGATATAAGTTGCTTTATGTGGGAACACACGGGTTACTATTGGCTACCATGCATTAAAAATGAAGTTAAATCAGAAGCATTGTTTAAAAAAAAAGAACAAAAAACAGTTTAATTTTCACGATTTGCTTGCACTCATTTTGTGAATGAGTTAGCTTCATGAGTTAATTAAAGCAGCTTAATATCAAGCAACTATTTTCTGTTCATTCAGCTCTTTCTTCAAGACACATTTCTATCTAATAACTGTTTCAGTAATGACACCTTTATGATCTCAAAGAAGCAAGAATTAAGAATATATTCAGAATAAACCTATATTGGTTTTAAATTTATTTTTGACTGGCTCCCTAATGATTCAGGGTTTATCTGACCCACTTGATTTACCAAAGATATGGGCTATAATGTTGCTGATAAGTGCGGTGGAAGTGTGATTCCCAGCAATGCAATGTCATTTCCTAAGCCATGGTTAGTGACTTTTCTTCCTCCATAATGTTTACCATCATGTCTAGTCTTCACCAAACACAAATAATAAGGCATATTTATGTGCTTATTTATGTTGTAAAAATGGTTTACACTTACATGCAGAGATGATATAGTTTTGCTTATCATAGCAAGTAGAAGGACACTAGTCCTTTAACTGGGATAAGCATTCAATGTTCCTGACTCCCAGCCCAACACTGGGAACACCACATTATAGTGCTTTGCTGTGTACTGAGACATAGAAGACGAGAATGAAAACATTCCCTGACAGATTTAATTCTGATGAGGATTTATACTCAGTTTAACTTGAATTTTAAAGCACACATTTGTAGACAAAAAAAGGCATTCTAAATCTCAAAAAAATGCTCAGGAGGGTTACTCAATAAGCAAAACTGCTGACATTTCTAGCACCTTGCATGTTTGTTTTTAAACATTGACAGATAGTGATGTGAAGATGACTACATCGTGAATGATTGATTCCAGAAGTGACTTCCTTCTGGGTGAAATTATGCTGACAAAATATTGAAAACAGCTGTGCAAGTATTCTGAAAAGCCATGAATATAAGAACCTCATAGGGTATTCCAGAACAAGAATCTTTATTCATTCATTTTTCAAATCTAATTGAGCAATATGATTGGTTTTTTTGAGCTAATGTTGTTTAAATAGATGGCTGGAGGGCATCCATGTTTTCCTAATCTTACTCACTGAGAACAGAATTAAGCTTTTTGCTCCTCTTGTTAATTTACAGTAATATTTTAGAGCAATCTTTTCTAAAAGCAATGTATCTTATTGGGGAAGAGAAATTACATATAATAGTAACACATGACAATTACACACAATAAAACACAGCCAGAAAAAAATGAAGAGAGCTCACACTAAAAAAGACCTAGTCAGATCACATTTCAGTAATGGCCATTAACTTAACTCCTTCTCTGGAGCTCTCCCAGCTATAACGGAAATCTGCAGGAGCTGAGTAATAGCAACAGGCAAAAATCATGCTCCAAGTGCCTTAGATTTCACATGCAGAGATGTCTAGAACAGTTTTAAAAGAAATTTAAAAAGAGGAGAGAAGAAGATGGGAGGGGAGAGAAGGTAAAAAAAAAAAAAAACCAAACTTCTGAGGTTTGCATAATTCCAAGGTTACACCTTTTACAATTAGATATAGGTAGATAATTTCAAATAAAGTAGAAGATCAACTCAAGCTAGCTCTATGATGCAGAAGAATATATGAACCTATTTCTCCCTTTTCTGTTTGTTTCTATCTAATGCTTTACTTTGTTTGCCACTAAAATGAGTAGCCATTTACACATAACCACAGTAAAAAGAGATACATGAGTAGATGATATAACCCCCAGTAAACAAAATGTAAGAAAACATATTAATACAAAATTTCAGCTCAAAAAGTTTTGAAATAATCATCTTAAGTTATGGAGGCTTATCTGAATCATTTGTCCACATCTTGGACTTCTCCAGAGTTCTCAAAAGTATAAATGCTGCACTCCAAGCTCAGGTTGTTCAAAATGAATGATGTGTGCTCATTTCTATAATTCTTTCTCTTGTTCCTTACTGGCTATACAAGTTTATTTCATCCCTCTATATTTTGCTATCCTCCCTGGGGGTAGCATGTATTTTCTCTCCCTGCCCACAAGTTTTATATTGTGGTATAATTCAGTTTTGGTCAATTATATTGGTCTGTTCTGATAGATCTGAAGTTGAAAATCCTTTATCAACTTACTTAACCAACGTATCTCAACTTTCTGCTGGAGAAACTGACTGTAGACTGGGTGCCACATTTCAGCTTTTGGTTCTTTGCCAGGACTGCTAACACTGGTTCCTGTTTCTGCTAATTTTGGTGAAAGTGGCCATGAGCCCATTTTGTTGGTACTAGTAATATTTAAAAAGGGACAATAATCCTCATGCTTATTCATGACTTGAATCCAATCAGCTGTGCAATGCAAAAATTGCACTGCAATTTTTCGGTACAGGGAACTAGAAAACACAGTAGATAGTACAAACCAGGAGTCATATCAGTAGCACTCTCAAGAAATGCACTCCAAAGGGCTTTTTTAAAAGGCATTTTCACAAACTTACAGGAAGAAAAAAAAAAGTAAATCAAGACAAATTTTTCATTTTAAACCTTTCTGCATAAACACTTGCCATAGACACGTTCAGCTGAATCTGCAGCTATGGAAAAGAGATGCTTTAAATATAACTACCAAGGGCTAAAATTTATTATGTGGTAAGGTACAGTAGCTAATGTGAGTGCACATCTTGGGGAAGATGCAGAATGACTGTAAGATAAACCTGTCTGCTATAATTGACAGTTTTATAGTGACTAATATAAAAACATCATTGCCATGTAATATTTCAGAAGTCTGTGAAAAGCTTTAAGAATTGGACCAATTCACTCAAAATGGCTGAGAAGTACCAGTGAGGATACTGTGAGCTGCTGAATGACTAGAAGGCGGCTTGTAAAATCTACAGCATGATACTTAGTTGCTGTGTTGCCAGGTATCATCTCATTCAGTGTAAAGTCATCCACCGGGAGTACTCATCTGTGCTGCTCTAGTGATTTCTGGGTTTTGAATACCTATTTTGACACTTGTGTGCTCAGTCCCTACTTAATCTTAGTGTTTCAGCTGTAGTGATTTATTTATGAGAATTGTGGTATTATTTTAATATTTTTTCTTGTACCCTTCAGTACCACTGTGACTTAGGAATGACAGAAAAACTCAGCTTTGTTTTGTTTTTAAGCAGTGATCATTTCATGACAAGTTTTTTAATACTTTACACTATTTGAAAAGTTCATGGAATTCTAGCTGTAGCAATAGAAGTTGCCTAGGAAATAAACTATCTTCTACAGGTGACCTACCTAAAATCCAACCTACCCAAACCATTAAGTAGAGGTAAAAACTATTTTCTTTCTTCTTGCGAACTTCCTCAGCCTGCCTCACTACACGACTATGTCAAGCGGCCAAAATACAGTGAACAGTACCTAGTGGCCAAGCTTTTCTGGAAATACTGTGAATCTGGTGTTTCAGACTCTTCTGGACCAAAGCTTCATCCAGGTACCAGAATTGCAGTCTCACCAGCACCAGAGCTCTGGGCGGAGGAGGAAGGACAACAACACACATTCTCTGTGATTTCTTAGCCGAGATCTCTCAACATAGTCTCCATTTCCTTTTATGGAACTTCTGATAACTGACTGGATCTCCTCTTTTCCTCTATAAGCAAAGCATTATTCTGAGTTTCCATCTCTGATGTGGGAATTGACTTGGGATGAGATTAATCTCCACATTACATGATTTGCAATCCTGAGAAATGTGAAGGTTGAGCATTGTGATGAACATTTAGTAGTAAAAGAGAAAATAGGTACCATTTTTATGGTAAAGATAGGGGCATGGTCCTGGGCACAGCCTTAGGATTTAAAGAATACAAATGGACAGAATAGAAACATGAACAGGGAGAGAGAATTCAGCATACAGCTTTGTGAAAACATTTTTTATTTCAATTGAGATAGCTTTACTTAAAATATGATTGGCAGTCAACAAGAAAGAATATAGGTACAGTTAGACTTCCACAGACACTGCAAATACACTGTTCTCTACATACTCATGTGTCACATCTGCATACAGCAGCTCTGTATCCACAGTGGGAACATGGAATATGTCCTTCCCTCACAGTGACCATATTATCATCATGAATAATGTATGACCTATAGATTAGGGTAATTTTTTATGCACATCAGAGAATGAATTTAGCTTGACTATTTATTAAGTTAAACAGTGCTGTTAGGTAAAATAGCAAGCCTTGTTTCAGTCCTTCGCTGAGAGGTAGAAAACATTGGTGCTTTAAGTGGAAGACTCACTGTATGTGTGAGCAGTTTATTAAATCTTTGCTGTAGGCTCTGTAGCTTCTATAGCCTGCTTGGTATAAAAAATGAAATTGGCCAGATTTTTTTGACAAATAAACAAATAAAGTTTTTAATTATAGTTAAACTAATTAGTTGTTGGCCATTCATTACTGCTACAGGTCTTTTTCTTTAGGCAATTTGTGGCTACTCTGATTTGGCTTGTAAACAGCAATGCAATAGCAGGCAGATTCCAGCAGGGATAATTGACTCTTGTGTGAAGTTTCTTAATAGAACACTTGAAAATAGTTAAAGTTCATTTTCTATATTTAGAGTAGTTAAAGGACAGAGCCACAGCAGGTACAAATTGGCATATCTTAAAGTCACTGGAATTCTAGAGATTTTGACCAGCTAAATATATGACCTTACATCTGAATGTTGAAAGACTGAGCAGTAACGGTAGGTTTTTGCATCAGAGAAGAGTATTATTTCCCTTCTACTACTTGTAACAAGTTATGAAAGTCATGTTCCTGTGGATTAGGGAATATTTACCTTATTTCAAAGGGGTATTCTTTGTGAGTTATTGCTCACTAATGAAATGAGATGTGCCCAATCCGTCCCTCAGTTCAGACTGAAAAATTATTGCTGCTATCTGTGATTTTATGTAACGTATAATGTATCTTTACCAATATATGGTAGTGTCATTCCAAGAAATGCTACATATGACTCTTCTGGATGTTACATTAGAGTGTCTCTGATACAGAGATGTCATGGAACAGCACAGATCATCGAAAATTACAATGCTGATTTATGTTAGCAATTAACTAGAACACAGTAGTTTTGAAATGGATAATCCACTCTTCATTTTGAATTTTGAACTAAAGAATTTAAGCCAAAGGGCTTGAAAGGATAATAATGTAAGATGGCTAAATACCATTAATATAATTAGTTGTAAAATTTTACAAAAGTGACGCTTATTTTTATGTAGGTATCAATCTTACTTGCATGGAAATGAAAGCAAAAAAGAAATCATATTGCATCTATTAAAAAGAGAAATGGATTCCTAAAATGTCATGTGGGCATCCATGGTTTTGAACTGCTAAGAGAACAATTTATCAGCATATTAACGAAACCTTTAACTAATGGGCTTTGCTATGTCTTCTGGACAAGATTCAGAAAAGAAGATCGAAAAAAAACTATTTTCTTAACGCATCAGTAATTTCTCAGCAGAGATATCCTTTGGAACTGATTGAACTAATCCTCTACTTTTTCAACAAATTTCCAGTATAGAAATAATGTCTTTAACACTAAGGGGTCTGTAAAACAGGCTATGCCAATGAAATAGAGCATTTTTCATTAGTTCTTTATCGCTTGGCCGGTGAACCTGGTTTTACCTGCAGTAGGTACCTTTGCCCGCAGAGGTTACACTTGCTCCGTGAATGATTAAATGTTGCCCAGATGGTATCATAAAAAACTTATGGATGATGTGCACTAGCAAAGATCTGGATAATCTGGTCCTGAACGTTTAGTATGTGTAATCTGTTTGTGCTAAAGTTACGCCTCACCAGTGAGCACTCAAAAGAGCTATATAAATGTTTTAAATCAAGTGACAACTTCTTTAATGCAGAATTAGGATTAGTATGTGTATTTTATAGTGAGAAAGATAAGAAACGTGAGTTAAAAGTCTTTTTAGCCCCTGCCATAGTAAAAACCTCATTGGCAGAATGAGATTTGTATGTAATTGCACAGTGAGATACCAGTTCATAAATCTTTGCACATTTTATTAAAAAAACCCCTAAAATATAGGAATCAATCTTGTGCTGTAATCCCTCCCCCAAATATTCCTGTAGTCCAAATTAATGCACTTTCTGATCTAAATTAATAAATGCTTATTATTGTGTAATGATTTCTGCTTCTATCTGCTTTGCAAAGATGTATTTCAAGTAACTTGGCACATTCAAAGAGTCCCCGTGAATGTTAGGCACGCTCATGGTTTTTTATATATATATGTAAATGTAATTACAATCACAGCTATCTCACGCAGGCTCATCTGCCAAACTGAGCAAGGATTGGACCAGATGACCTCCAAAAGCACCTTCTAATTTTAATTACTCTGTGACTTGAAGTTTCAAGTTTGAGTTCCAACCCTCTTAAGCCATCTCTTTTCCAAATAGGGAAACCGGATTTATATAGAGCAGTCTTGTACACATCTTGCAATGGCATTAACGTCAGAAGTGGGAATGTCTCAAACAGTGAGATTTTTTCTCAGTGTCTGAAACATTAACTTTCAAAAAATTATACTGTAATCTGCAAATTAGTAAATATGTATTTATTTGCATACCTCTATTAATAGACTTTAAAGCTTCTAGCAGTCATAAAAATAAAAACAGATTTCAATATGCGGTTGGGTATAATCTGGGCTTTATCGAATTTGTTCTGGACATTAAAAGCACTTGCAAAATGTAGGCCATATAATCAGAAGGATTGATCTGAAAATCTCAAGGAGATGAAAAGGGCTTTGTCATTATAAATTTCATTAGTATTAATGACATTGCACAGCTAAAGCCCTGCTCATCTGGATAGAGATGCACCTCTGATTGTTCTGGCTGGTATGCAGTTTTACATGGACAGACATTTAGACAATTTGATACCCATGCTAACTTATCATCCACTTGGAATTCACATAAAAGCTGGAATTCAGTGGCCTTTTTCCCTACTTACATTGGTTGTGTTCCCTGTCCTCTCTCTCACACTAATCTCGTAAAACATTTGTGGTTTTTTGAGATTTGGAGTGCCAAAATGGCTTGAAATGTCAGATGAGCAAAAAAAATAGCTATTTCTTTCCTACAAAAAATTACCAAGAGAAAATGGAAGTTTTAGTGACTGTGGGCTGCTGTTCAATAAGTTTGTTCTAGATTTGAGACAAGTCCTAGACCAACATACTTTTTCATCTTGTAATCTTGCACTGTCCAGTACACCAGACTCTACTAACCAGCTGTTTGACTTTTGAAGCTTTCTCATCACATTAATACTCAGAAATATATTGCCTTTGTGAAAGAATATATTTGATTTACTTTTTCTTTTCATTCAGAAAAACTATGGATGTTTAATTGGTTATAAAACAGGATTATGGCTTTTTTATACATAAAGTTAGGCTTTTTCATTCACTTTGCACAGACTTAAAACATATAATCTAGTGCCTTCTGTTTGCAAAGACTTTATTTAGAAGGATTTCCTTTCCTCTAGGAGGGATAACCTTGCTTCAGTTATTTTCCTTTGAATTACAATTAGACTTTGAACTCCAGACAGCTGAATAAACAAATTTCCCTCACCAATTTAATTATCCTGGCCTGTTTGACAGTACCACCAGAATACTATGTAGCACATTGCCAATTAAATCTCTACTTTTGATTGCCAGTAAAACACTAGAGGTTCAGGCCTGCATAGCCAGAAGGAGAAGGTTGGCTTGCCTATTTTGACCTGGGAAGCTGAAGCTCCCAGATGCATATCGCTGGTGCGGGGTGGATTAGGTGATGCCTGGAGGATGCAGTCAGTGGTACTCAGTATGTGTAATGAAGGCATGGATTACCCTAGCTTCACTAGCAGCTTCCAAGCTCAATTCAGTGCAATGCAAGATCAGCTCTCTTGTGCATGCTATGCTTCCTAGTTGCTACAACCCTATGCAGAGTCTCACGCTGCTTCAAATTTCACTGTGCCTTCAGAACCTCCTGGGAAGCAAAGTCTTATATGGTAAGGCATAGACATGCTGTGGCTCTTTTCTGTTAGGCTGTGCCCATGGGGAAGAAAGAAGCTAAAGCCTCTTTCATAGTTAAGTTGTATTTGTGCAGTTGGCTTACAGCTCCCAGACACCCAACATGGGAAAGCATTCAGGCCATCCACTCTGGGTAAGTATAAGCAGGATGCAGCAGGATAGCACTGCAGGGAGGACTGGGCAAGACCTCAGCTGAGCGAAGGTCTGTGTTAACAGCATGGCTCTCTAAGACTCTGGGACTAGCCATCCCTTCACTATTGCACCCATGACCATGATCAGCTGTGTCTGCTTTCAGTCTTGTGTGCCAAGCATGAGTTCAAGCCCCCAGGGGAATCTACCTCTCTGTGCTTTTTCCCACTTTCATACAGATTCTGGCTGAAACAGGAAGATAATTAAATCTTCTGCTTTTGACCCATTCGTATCCAAACTCCACCCACTGGCTTAAGACATTCGTAGTATCATTAAGATTTTTCATATCCAGCAGTGTTCAAACTTTGTCACAGAAGGAGGCCAGTGAGGAAGGGCACTGGCATATTATGAAAAAAACTTAGAGTTGCCTAGCACCATTCAGCTGATCACCACTGACATTCTGAAATGAAAATATCTGATCATGTCATGTTCTAAAGTAGTTTCTATGTTCTCCTCTAAAACTGGAGACACAGATTTTAAGAAAACAAAACATCCATTAAGGCTAGTCTACACATTTCTAATTCCTAACTTGCCTTTTTTACCGTGCTAAGCAGGTTGAATTATACTAGATCTGCTGTCATACTGCTCAGTAGCAGAAAGAAATGGTAGATAGACTTTTTATCCTCTCTGGGTTCTAGCTAGCAAAAGTGAAAATAAAAACAATTGGCAAAAATCTGTGCTGAACTTTCCAAATGCACAATAAACTCAAGTTCATCAGAGTGGAGAAAAGCTGTGCGACAGTCTGTTTGAATGAATCTAATTATTGGTCTTGTCATCAAATTGTTCTCTCAAATTTTCTCTGATATTTTGGTGGAGAGTTGCATAAGCTAAGTGACAATTAGATTTGTTTCATAACAGGTACCACCTGAGTGAGCAAGAGGAAAAATAGGCATGCCAAAGGTGATAAGCACTGATGTTACTTTGAATAGACAGAATATGATCTCAACTGTACTAAAAGGAAATGTTAAAGTGAACTGTAACCTCAACTATTATGTGACATCTTTACTGTGAGTCTCCTTTTATAAAGCAGGCAATTTTTAAATGTTTTGTACAGTACTATTAAAACCTGAATTATGTGTGTATTGTCTCCAAAGAGGTTGCCTACAAATTCATATTTTTCAAGGTTTGCTATTTCTCCACTTTTATTTCTTTAACAGTTCCATCCAAAAGGGAGATGACGATTATGAAGATTACACTTCAAATAAGACTTGGGTTTTGACTCCCAAAGTCCATGAGAGTGATGTCACTCTTATTTTAAATGGCTTGCTGGAAGGATATGACAACAAATTGAGACCTGACATAGGAGGTATGTAGGTTTTCTTTTTAGACCATTTTTGACTAAGCAGTGAAAAGAGTTTTCATACTACATTAAGCTACATAAGGAAGCAGAATCCATTCAAAGTAGTTACAAAAACAAAATACAATGTAGTAAAACATCAGTTGAACAAAAAGTAGTCATGATTTTGGAAGCTGACATAAAATAAGATTGCTAAATCTGTCCTGAGACATGTAATAAGACTGTTGTGATTTGCTGAATCAGGCTGCTTGTAATGATGCACCTGCATAGGAAGTTTGGAATTTAACTTTTAGGGGATGCAAAAGCAGGTTTTTATCTTTGTGTATCTAAGTGAAGGTGTTAGAGAATCACAAATAATATATTGGAAAGGAAGGCCAAAATGAGGATAATGCAGCCTGATCCTTGCATGATGTGATGGACACAGACAGAGCCTCTAACAGCAGCAGGTCTGCACCAAGTGATGCGGCATGGGTTCTTACTTGCACTCCAGGGCAAGAAGTGATTGGAGAACGGGGCACAGAGGAGTAGATTCACAAAAGATCACTGCAGTCAAGCAAGGTCAACCTCCCTAGATTTCCCCTACAGCCAATATAAGTATATAGACCCAAGCTTGGACTCATAATGGAAGTCTTATTTGGCTGAATCACCTTTTGCACCTATCTTCCTCTCCACTGATTACTGAGGGAGCTCAAAGAGAGAAATCTCCCTGAGTTGGTGCAAGCTGGTTTCAGAAAGCCCCATGTGTGCACAGAACAGGCAGACGATACCTCTGTAGAAGAGGACACATCGGTAATAAGATTATAGAAAAAAGCAAAGAGAATTCACGGATGAGGCAGGCAGAGGAAAGAAGGAAGCAGCAAGGTTAATGAAGGAAGCTGTTTCTAACAAGTTTATAGAGGCTTATAAACTAAGGAATTTTTCACAGTGAGGGATAACATGAGTATTTAACCTTCAATGTATGTATATAGTGTAAATCAGCAGAGGAATTTGTCTTAATGTCCCAATCCAAGACTTCAGAGAACAGAAAAGAATTAAGCATTCATAAAAGCATCTGGGAAAAAACAATGGTTTAGTCAAGGTGTATAAAAATAATAAAGTTGCAATAGAGTAATGTAAAAATAAATTAATCTAACAATCATTTTTTATTCCTGTTTTAGAGCCTTGAGTATTATTTTTGCTTTGGGCTCACAAAATTGTTATTTACCTGCAGTCATCTCTGCAGGCAACAGCTGTCATGTTGTATTTGGCATTATAATGTAAAACAAGTGATGCAAGACATCATAAGAAGAATAAGTTTGCTTTTGTTTATAGTGTTTTGTCAAATGTGTTGCTGTGACCTGACACAAAATATACATACTCTCAGTCAGATATGACTCGCTCTAAGGTAATGACACTGGTTTCAGTATTTGTTCTTACAACATAAGTGTATTTGTTCTGATAGAATAAACCATATAAGGATTTGTCACGAAGTGTCTCCAACTAATTTCAAACTGGAGACATTGCTGCAAATTTATATTACTGTATATGCATACTTAAATGTGAGGCAACCATAGCCACAAGAGAGGTATTATAAAAATCTTTTGCTTGTGTTTGACTTTCATGTAGTTGACTTTGACCTTCACTCATGTTACTGATTCTTGTTGTATCTCTTACAGTTAAACCAACAGTAATTCACACTGACATGTACGTAAATAGCATTGGGCCTGTGAACGCTATCAATATGGTAGGTAAATGATAGCCAATTTTCCTACAATTTTCACTTTGTTACAAAGCCTCCATCATTTTTGACATTATAAAGCTTCCATTAGTTTTAATGTTGTGCTATACCTATACTATTTTTAAAATCTCATTATTATTATGGATGTAAGGACTGTATGAGTTATGAATCTCTACAAGACAGGGAAACTGAGCTCTATGCTGAAAAAAACGTAATAATAATAGTTCTAACATACCCTCACACTTTTATGTACTCTACTTTCAAGCGCTTTTTGGCGGTTTAACTCCTGTAAAACTGAGCTTCCAGATTGCTACAAAATAAGGAAAACCATTCACCAGTGATATTACCATCCCTGCCACCAAGAGATAAAAAGAAAAAAAGCTAGATCCTCTTTCCTCTCCTCTTTCCAAAATTCCTCCAGAAAAATTTATTTATACCTTCGTACAGGTGAAGGAAAGTGGTCTAGCCTTAGCACAATGTCTACTTCGTTCTTGTAGTTTTCACATGTAGAAAGAAGACTCAGATTGCTCTTTTCCATTCTATAATTTCCTTTGCAGCTTCGGGCTGCCCAGTGGTGCCAGGGAAAGTGAGACTTTACCACTTCAGATATTAACTGGGGGACACAAGCAATTAAGGTAGCCAAGTCATCTCAAATTTTTCCTGTCCTAGATCCAAGGGAATAAGTAACTGTCCTCTGATCTGATCAGGCATGGGTTGAGGCGTAGGGACACAGAATTAGAAAGGTGCATATACCACTCAATTGCATCTTATTTTCACCTGTCAGTGGGAAAATAACAGAATAAATTGGTTTTAAACAATAATCTTTGGTAAACCATGCCCTCAAAAATTGACAAAAATTATTTTTATCAGTTCTAGTATCATCTCTGTAGTTCACAATTTTTTTCATATGAAATTAAGGAAAGTATATCAGGAGTTATGTGAAATGCTGAGTGCTATGTTTTCATCAGTATTTCTGGTTAACACAACAGGAATATACAATTGATATATTTTTCGCCCAAACGTGGTATGACAGACGTCTGAAGTTCAACAGCACTATAAAAGTGCTCAGATTAAACAGCAACATGGTTGGGAAGATCTGGATACCAGATACATTTTTCCGAAATTCCAAGAAAGCTGATGCTCATTGGATAACAACTCCTAATAGGATGCTCAGGATCTGGAATGACGGCAGAGTGTTGTACACATTGAGGTATTTATACCTGACTTTAATTTCAGTTTCTCTAGGGAAAGCCAAAGAGAAAGGTCCTGTGAACTCAGATCATTTGACATTAACCTGAAGGAAAAAACATTGGGTTTTCCTATTTACTTATGCATACAACCCTGAAAAAGGGAAATATTTATAAGATATAACTTGCATGCAATTTATTTTATATTGGCACAGTAAAGAGTTCTATAGATTGTACTGTCTTGCTCCATAATAGTCATGTTCCTATACTAAAATGAATATAAACATTGTTATAGTAATTAATCTTCATTTTCAGATATGTTTTATTGTTTGCCACAGGTTTGGTCCATATTGCCTTTTACCTTTTTATTGAGTTAAACTGATGAATTTGAAATATTCTTGAATTAAATAGATGGTATAAAAGGAGGTATTATATACATCAAAGGTATCTTACTCTGAATTGATTACAATTTAGCTAGATGAAGCTCCACCCTGCAAAAGCATTTCATTCCTCAAATATCTTATGAAAATAAGGATTATCATTTCAGCTTTGGTCATTGAATGCTTAAGCGAAAACCTACAGGTATGCCCCGTTCCACCAAAATTTTCAAGAATCTGAACTTGATATGCTCATTCCAGATTTCTCAGTCACGTGTATAGGTTTTCTTTCAAGATAGATTACCTTTAAAAACTATTGCTTCAATAATTAAGTTATGCATATGCCTACGTTGAGGTGTAACATATGCAATGTGTAACAACTCAAATATCATATTCCAAATGACCATAAGATACTTCCTAAATGTGAAAATCCTAAGTGCTTTTTTTTTTTTAATTTTTCTTACATGTGCTATAATATTTGGTTCTATTTAAAATGTACATAAAGACAGCATTTGTTCAAGAGAATTTATAATTTAAAATTACGGTACAGACATAAGACCACCTGAGTTTTAGACTGCATTTTTTTCTACTTTTGTTTCATTGGGAGCCAAAAATAAAGTTTTGAAGAGAAATACACTTGTTCTAATTTTAATGAATAGATCTGAAGCTTTGGTTAAGACAACCTTCTAATGTTGCAACTGTCTGAATTACAAAAAGGAGTTTTATTTCATAGTTATTTTACATTCATTACACATTGCATCGCCAGAAGAGATAAAAGAGCTATTGGAATTGAAATCCACTGCAATTCAAAGTCAGTCTGATAAAGATCATCCTAGGTCCGCTTTTGAAATGTTAAATTTGGACTTAGCTACACTACTGTCTCTTTGGATTTCTTTACCTTTCTCTTCAAACCCCTCAGTTTTTCTCATTAGAAAAACATATATCTGATATAAATTAGAAACAGTTTTCTGTTATTAATGTATACTTAGTTGTTCTAGTGAGTCACAGCAAGCACCAGAAAGCATTCAGCCTGGATTAATCCAGAAGTGATATGAGATAGTACCACTACAGATCTGGGATTCTGTCCTGAAGAGAAGAGGGCTCTGGAAGAGCTGGTTGATTTTCTCAGTCACCTCCTTCCAAGCTCAAGAACAGCCCATCCTGACCAGCAGGAAACCAAGCAAAGTTAGCAGGCAGTCTGCATGGATGAACACAAAGCTCCTGACAAAACTCAAATGTGAAAAGAAAATGTACTAGAGGTGGAAGCAGGGACAGGTGACCAAGGAGGAATACAGAGATGCTCTCTGAGCACCCAAGGGCAGGGTTAGAAAAGCCAAAATTCATCTGGAGTCAAATCTGACTAGGGACCTGAAAGCAAGAAGGGTTTCTACACATACATCCTCAGCAAAAGAAGACTAGGGAAAATGTGGGCACATTGCTGAACAGGAATGGGGACCTTGTCACAAAGGACACCGAAAAGGCCAAGGTACACAATGCCTTCTTTGCCTCAGTATTTACTGGTAAAACCCTGCCTTCAGCAATCCCAGGTCCCTGAAACCAGCAGGAAAGTGGAGCAAGGAAGATTTACCTTTGGTGGAGGAGGATCAGGTATGGGCTAAGTAAGTGGACACTGACATGGACTGAATATGCCGGAACTGCTAGGCTCAAAAGTTTAGGATCAGTGGCATGAAGGCCAACTGGAAAGCAGTCAATAGTGGTGTACTCTCCAGCTTTGTACTAAGCCAATACAATTTAGCATCTTTACATCTTCATCAATGACCTGGACAATGGGACAGAATGCATCCTCTGCATGTCTGCAGATAATAAAAAACTGGGAGGAGTGATTGGTGTATCATAGGGTTGTTCTACCCCTCAGAGGGTCTGCAACATGCTGGAGAAATGGGCCAATGGAGTTCAACAAAGGAAAACGTCATGATGAACCAGTGGAGAAATAAACCCATGCAGCAGTACAGGGTATGGGCCAACCAGCTGAAAAGCACCTTACAGAAAAAGACCTGGGGATCCTGGTAGATGTTTACCATGAGCCAGTAAAGTGCCTTTGAAGCAAAGGCAAACAGCATCCTGGACTGCATTAGGAAGACCATTGCCAGCAGGTCAATGGAGATGATCCTTCTCCTCTGCCCAGTACTACTAGTGAGACACATCTGGAGTGCTGGGTCCAGTGCTAGGCTCCCCAGCACAACAGGGATATGAGCTTACTGGAGCAAGTGCAGCGAAGGCCCACTAAGATGCTGAAGGGCTGGGAGCATCTGATGTGCAGGGAGAGGCTGAGGGAGCTGGGACTGTTCAGCCTAGAGAAGAGAACACTTGGGGGATGTTATGAATGTGTGTAACTTGGGCGGGGGTAAAGAAGGCAGGGAATAGAAGGGATAAAGAAGACAGAGACATAATCTTCGCAGTGGAATACAGTGAAAGGACAGGAGGCAATGGGCACAAACTGAAGTACAGAAATTTCTGTTTAAATGTAAGAAGGAACTTTTTTACTGTGAGAATGGTCAGTCAAACAGGTTGCCCAGAAAACTACATGCTTGGAAGGGTTCAAAGCCTGGATTGTGCTTTGTGCTTCGGAATGAAATCTACTCAATTCCACAAGAGAAAACAAATTAAAAAACAGCAGTAAATCTAAGCCTATCCCAAATTGAAACACTGTTAAATATATTCACCAGAGAAAAGGCAATATTGAAGAAAGAACTTGGTAATTTTTTTGATCCATATTATGATTATCTTGAAATGAAACTGAAGATGATGGAAACGAGAAAAGAAAGAGCAATAATACTAGCACACAGAATCACCTCTCCTTCTGTGTCACAAACAGAACTTCCCTTAGTTTCAAAGGAAATTAGATTTGTTCCTAAATCTCTAATGTAGAAAAGTTTCATTTTGACTTCATTCACTTGGTGGCTAGTGGTCACAACATCCCTCTGCATCCCACAGTATGAGACTCAGGGAGTCATTTGCACACAGCACCTACATGTAGGAGCCAGGAGAGAAACCCAGCTCACAGAGTTGCTTATTTGGATACTCAGGAATCAGTAAAGACTAGAAACTTAGAGTTTTCCTAGAGACTCATGGAAGAAATAAACAGCACTCTGCTCCTTTTATTTTTCTCCTTTTCCTTTTTCCCTGTCTCACCCCAGCTCCTCCCTCCTTTCCAAAGTCCAAATATCATGCAGCTCATGTCAAGGTTGGGTCTATGTACAGGCTAGCGACAACTAGGAGACTGAATGACAAACAGCAGAGTTCTTAGCAGGCACATCAGGGGATATAACTCATCTAATTTGGGATTTCTAAAAGTACATGTCTCTGCCTGATCTATAGCATGTACAACACGTGAGTTATCATGGAGACTCTGCTGATATTCAGTGGAGAGAAACACCTTTCAGTACATTCTTCTGATTTAAGTGTCGTATTTTGGAATGAAATCAAGTATATCCTCAGAGCACCTTTCCCCTAGCTATAAAGGTAGTCTAAATGGCTGTCTTGGATGCAGATGTCTAAATTTGGACTCTCATCCATCATTTTCAGAATACAATTTTTGCCATGTAAAATACATTTCCCTAGTGCGTTATGGCATGTTGTGACACAGAGATTTGTCACTGCTTATGAGATGACCTGTACATCTACTTAGGGATTTGCCAGTCATGAGTAATGTTGCCATTTCAGATGCACAGGAACAGAACTTTTAATACCTTATTCTATTACACAGTCTAGAAAGTAGATGATCAGAGCCTATGTAACCAAAAGGAAACACTGCTTATCAGTAACCACGATATCTTCCTATGCTCAGAATATCCAAATTAATACATACATATCAATAGTTTACTTTTGCTTTATATGTATATATTATATATATGCATATTTCATAGTCAGATTCCATATAGGTAAGAATCTTGTTTTGCTTGCCATGATGTAGCTTTCAGGACAAACTTCTCAAGTACATTCTGTAAATCCTGATCTCTTTCTCCTCAGGCTGACAATTGATGCTGAGTGTCAGCTACAGTTGCACAACTTCCCAATGGATGCCCATTCCTGCCCCCTGGAATTTTCAAGCTGTAAGTAACTTGCTTAAAAATATCCCTTTTCTAACCCATGCTGAATCACTTATTATAAATTTATATTTACATACTTAGAGTCAGCAAGGTTTATGTTCTTAACTAGACATAGTCTAATGGTTTTCAGTTTTATTTTGACCTTATTTTCAAGTACCTGAATCATATATGTTCACGAATGTAATTGAGGAATGCTACATAAAAAGTTATACGATTTCTGGGACCTATGTGATTAATTTATGCTTGCATCTTAGCATAACAGTAGAAATTTTTACTTTCAGCATCAAAGTCTCATGGCCTGATACTTTCTCTCTGTGCATGCATGTTTCACTATTGCAATAGCTGGAGTCAAGAGTTTGACATTTTGCAGTGAGGTCAAGGTGAGAATTCCTGGTCCAGCTGCAGACTTTTTGGCCATAATTGAGGGACGGGCAAAATTGCATCCTATTGGGTCCACAAAAATAGAAAACTCATTTTTGAAAAATTATTTCAAGTGCTATTTTAAATTTTAATAAATAAAATGTGACATTAAGTAAAAGGCACTACTAAGTAACTTGAGAAACACATGTCTATAATTTACTTGCAATATGTTTCTCCAGTTTTTTCCAGAAATAGAAAATAGTATTTTTACTCCCCAAAGTACACTAAAATCCTAGCAATGACTATGAAACAAAGCATTCTGTATTTTCCATTGCAATAAGATGGCTACCCAAGAGAAGAGATCATTTACCAATGGAAGCGCAGCTCTGTGGAGGTGGGGGACACCAGGTCCTGGAGGCTTTACCAATTCTCCTTTACAGGATTAAGAAATACAACTGAGGTGGTGAAGACTACTTCAGGTAAGACAACTGATCTATTTACCTTCAGATCAATTTAGGATTTTATTAACAGAAAGAAAAAAAGAAAGATATCTCTGCTTAGAACTTAACATTGGCACTTCATTGAACAATTACAGGCTTTTAAATACCTTTGGAACCATCCAGGCTTTAGTATTTCTGAAGAAGAACTCACAGGAAGAAAAATAAGTTGTCTACTGTCCCTTCCTGTCCTCCAAGAAATACCTAGAACTGTCAGGAGAAAGCCACTAATACAAGGGGGGAGTGGGCGAGGGAACTTGCTCTTCTGCTTCAGTGCAGAGAACAGCACAGCTGAGCCACTAAATGGTAATCCGATACTGATAGGAATATTTTAGAATCCCCTTCCAACTTCTGGAAGCAGAAAGTAGGCCTGCACAGAAATGAAATTTGGAGTCCCAACCTCTTTACTACAGCAGCTCCAAGTTTATTTTGTTCCTTAAAACAGGGAACATTCAACTCTCATTAAAGAGAACAGCCTTACAAATCAGAGTCTCAGATGAATTTCCTGCATATTTCTGTCTCCTTGGAAACAAGTAATGGAGTTTAAAATGATAAATGTGGAAGTACTCAGCATTTAATACAAATAGCAATTTTAACTCTACTAACTAAGCAAGAAAATACATTCTTCTAGACACATATATTGTTTTATTTCTCAGTGGAAAGAAAATCAGTGAATATGAGAAAGCATGTAAACAGGAATTGCATATTAATATTCTTGTATATGCATGATATCCCTTGTCTTTGATTTCTGACTTTCAGAAAGAACAGTGAAATTAAAGCAGTTTTTCTTTTCAGGTTGCTTTTGATTTTTCCTTATTTTATGGTTCTGGTAAATGTATTAATTTAAATTCAGAAATCTATGTTAATTCTGACTTCAGAAATATCCCCATCCATTTTATTTCTAAAAGGTCAGCATTACTGTTATATTCAAAAGGAGAGCGAGTTGAGAGGAGCCTGCTGTGCATTACACTGGAGTGTAAACAAAGAGGTTGAGAAATAATTCAAGTTCCAGCTCCTGAATCACTGGACATTAAGCACCAATGACATGTTCGGTCTTAGGAGCAGGGCAAAAATGGAATGAAGCCTCCCAGCTGTAGCCACATTTGCCTTATGGCATCTTCTGCCATTTTAGATGTAGAAGATATTTAGTGAGCTATTCAAGAAAGCATTTGACCTTTCTCATTTTCCCAGGAAAACAAAAAACAAAGGTGCAAAAGAGAACAAGTGAGCAGCATGTGTGCGAGCCATAGCTGCTAATAACCACCCATACATATGACATGGCAAAATTGCTCTCAAAGCAAAAACACAAACAGCAATACATCGCACCTCAGACTGCCTGTTCAACAGGCAAAGCACAAAACACAGCAGCGTACATAAGTGTGGTCTAAGGTCTCATCCTGCCCAGGCTGAAAACTAACTTTATTTCAGCATTAATTTGAGTTTCTTTTATTTGCACTTTTTTTTTTCTCCCTTTTCTGCTTGAGCCATTCTCTAATAAACTTTGGTTTTGGCCAGAGACAGAAATGCTACAATATTAACATGCTACAAGCTTCAGATCATCTTGCACTGTTGAATGAAAAGCACTCTGTAATACACTGCTAATGGGAAGAAAGTGCATACTGGGAAGCAAACAGTAAAACACAGAAAGCAAAGACACTTTCCCATGCAAAGAAAACCTTTTATTTTTTCAGGGGATAGCCGTTCAAGCTTGTAGTACTCACCCAGAGTACTACCATAATGTTGCATCAGTAGTTTTTAATACGACAACACACACCAGCCCTTTTAATTTGCTTTAAGAAAAAGTAATTAGCAGCTAGCATGCACTTTAAAGCAGCAAAGAGTCACTCTAGTCATCACTTGATTCCTAAGAAGAAATGTTCATGAAAGCTACTCAGCCTGCTGAGCTGCTTTCAAAGACCTGCTGAGTATAAAAACTTGGAAAAATGTCCTGTGTATATATTTCTTCTCCTGCAGTTATGTTTGATTTTCATTGCTCCTCTTGTTTTTATGACCACAGATATGCAAGCAGATTAGATTTGACTTTGATCTAGGTGCAGTTTCTAAACAATCAGAAGGTGGGGGAAAAAAAAAACAACAACAATAAAATAGGGATTGTCATGAATCTAGTCTATCTTGTACAAATACTTTGCTAAAGCTGGCAGAGCCTACAGTGTTCATTGCTTACCTAAGTGCCTTACTAGCATGCCAGGAACTACATTAAGTCCAATATTCCTCAGCCAGACCCATAGTCTACCTATAATTACTCTCTTACATGCACACATTTTCAATAGTGTTTCCCCAAAAGACAAGACAAGAAAAATATTCCAAGCTTTATTAGCAACCAAGCAACCTATTCCAAGATTTATTAGCAACCTATGTGCAGCCTGAGTACACAAGTTAAATGTTTGAATACCCTTATAGACAAAATAAGTCTTGAGACTTTATGCAACTAATTGCAGTGCTGCGTATAATAGAATTTAGGTACAAACTAATGACAGTACCACTGCCAATGCTTCGGTGGGGATATCAGCTGAGGTACAGAAGAGGAGGCAATGGAAAGATTAATGAGATGTTGGAGAGGGGTCTATACTATACTTCCAAGAACTCTTCTCCAAAACTAAATTTAGATAACAATAGAAACTAGAGAAACCTGAACACAAAAGGGAGGAGTTGGAGAATATAAGATTGAACAGTTACAGAACAGAAAAAGCCTGGGAGTAGTGTCAAGGCATTTGAAACTGGAGTAAACTTTTCATATCTGCATTTACTCCATTTCGAAATAAAATCTTGTTTCCGCCTTCATGCCTCCCAGTGACTAACACATTCTAGACCTCAAGGGTTATGTTTGCTTGGTGACTGGAGCAGAGAAGAGAATCAGAAAGGATGGCTGAGACTTGGTCATTACAAACTCCATTATCTCTCTTTCTGCCATACCATAGCTGAACATTTGAGATCTGGGCTGAGTTATGGGCAGAAGACAAGGATTGTTTGAGCATAAGCTTCATAAGATCTGATGGACTTGCTGAAGTGACTACATTTATCTGCTGCTATTCCTTTGCATGCACAGCAGAAATATAAGATTAACTGAAAGGGCCAGATATCAGAATTCTGTCCCTGATCAGTTAGCAAAACCCAGTAACAACAGAAAAAAGCAACTGGAATATTACAAACCATCCTGTCTCTCTTATCTGTAGTGAGTCACCCCAAATTGTCAGCTTATTTGTCTCCAAACTGAACATTCACATGTGACTCTCATTTTCTTCGAAAGTCACAGACCAAGCAATAAGAAATAACTTAGTTAACGAAATTCACTGTCCCTTAATAGTGGGGACTGCTAAGAAAAGTTAACTCTCAACCTTCTGCTCTATGAACATTTCATTGAAATGACTAAATAGCCTATACAGTTGATAATATATTACCTGTATATATTTTCGGGGTTTTTTTCACTACAACCTATGCTGTGTAAACAGCAGTGGTTTAGTTCAGATTATTTGCAATAAAGTGCATGTTAAGACATAATATAATCTGAGTTATATAAAATATTACAATTGACCTCACACACTTATAAACTGAGATGGGTTTAAGATTTATTGTATTATTGAAGTATGTTCATAATCACTGCTCAAACAGTGCGTATCTTGGTTATTTATTAAGAAACTACCATTTCTCTCGTGTGACCTTTTTGCTCACAGTGTAAGGCCCCATTCACTGAATGGTAGTGAGATTCTCCAATAGAAAAAGCAATGAACTAATGGAAAAGTCAAGAAAATAAAAATTCACCAACTTCTGAAATTTGGGTGGACGCTGCCATGAGTAGTCCTTACAAAGAAAGCACCAGGTATACAAAATCCTACTTCAAACCTAATGCAGAGGTTGCACAGTAAATCTAGTTGCTTTGCTGACATGTTCAGAGTTCATGTTATACGTGGAATCATAGAAACGTTTAAGTTGGAAAAGACCTTTATCATTAAGTCCAACCATTAACCTAGCATGGCCAAGTCCACCACTAAACCATGTCCCTAAGCACCACATCTACATCTCTTTTAAATACCGCCAGGGTTGGTGACTCCACTGCTTCCCTGGGCAGCCTGTTCCAATGCTTGACAAACCCTTTCAGTGAAGAAATTCTTCCTAACATCCAACCTAACCCTCCCCTGGCACAACTTGAAGCCATTTCCTCTTGTCCTATCGCTCGTTACTTGGGAGAAGGGAGCGATCCCCCCCCTCGCTACAACCTCCTTTCAGATCGTTGTAGGGAGCGATCAGGTCTCCCCTCAGCCTCCTTTTCTCCAGACTGAACAACCCCAGCTCCCTCAGCTGCTCCCCATCAGACTTGTGCTCCAGACCCTTCGCCAACTTCATTGCCCTTCTCTAGACACGCTCCAGCACCTCGATGTCTTTCTTGTTGTGAGGGGCCCAAAACAGAACACAGGATTAGAGGTGCAGTCTCACCAGTGCCGAGTACAGGGGGACAATCACTTCCCTAGTCCTGCTGGTCGCACTATTTCTGATACAAGCCAGGAGGCTATTGGCCGCCTTGGCCAC
>NW_009610657.1:0-3841 GCF_000690535.1 Cariama cristata
GGGTTTTACCTTTTTCCAGTTCTCCTCCCTATCCCACAGGGCGTCTGGGGGAGTGAGTGAGCGGCTGTGTGGTACTTAGTTGCTGGCTGGGGTTAAACCACAACACAAGTGAATATGGGACACTATCATTGCCACTCCCTGGGAGTTTCTTCTTTCCTTTCTCTTCCCAACACCTAGAAGATATGACAATTTAGTCCTAATCCTCCTTTGAGTTCTCTTCCAACCATAATGATTCCATGATTCTATGATTCTATGATATGATTCCCATTTCATTCCTCAAGGCTCATCATCACAGCTAGCACTGATCATTAACAAATACACTTTGACTTTGACATGACCTAATGTTCAAGCTAGAGCTTGCCAGAAAACAAACCAACCACTTCTTTTTTAATATTTCAAACACACCTTAAGCAGTTCAGGGACCCTCCATCAAGAGCAGTTGCTACCTAGAGAGACACTGTCAACTCTATAAAGCCCTGTGCATTTCCCTGCCTTGACAAGCTGTTCGTATCAAGATGCCATGTTGTTTTGGTTGCAGATAATTAAAATTATTAGCTAATATCAATCAAGATATAGGAAACTGCAAAGCCAGAAAGGTCACTTAATTGAGCCTGAGCTGATCTAGGAATGTAGGTTTGGACCCTTCATTTTGCTCCCCTCTGCAGTCCCTGGAACAAATCTTCATCACAAAAGACCAAACACAAACTTCCTCACTTGGTTATCATCAAGCACAGGTCAAAATCCAGTTCACAATCCCTCTTTATATTCATTTAATCAGTTTCTCATTCATTTTGTTGTGTGTATTCCTATTGCTTATATCTCCAGTCATGTATCTCCCACTCACTTTTAATCTCTTCTGTTAATTAGCTTATGAATACACTGAGCATGTCTCCAAGCTTCATTTATTAGCAAAAATATTATGTACTTTTAGCATCATATTTGAACACTTTTTTGGTCTCAATATCCTCACCGTGCAGTATCTCAGGTGGCTGAGTGATCACCGTTGCTCTTTAGTGGACTGCTGACATTCTGCTCATTAATCTAAGTAACTGCTTACCAGTCATGTTCTCAAGTACCCCATCACTTCTGGTGCACAGCAACAATATTTGGCCTTTCTACTTTCTTAAAGCAATGTAGCAATATTTCAAACTATGTGCTAATCCAGATCCCGAGGTAGAAAATACATCTAGTCAGCTGCATTTATGTAAAGGTATTTATAGCGTATGTTATCACAATACTCCATTATTTAGTAGAGTTGGGTGTAAAATAAGAATAATATAAATATTGTATAATATTTTAAGCTCTGACTCAAGCACTTTTTTCAATGGTTACATATTATCTCAGCCTCCCATTTGGATCTCCTGTTTGCTGGCAAACCTTATTTCTTTATATTTTTTTTAATGAGCAAGTGAAGAGTTTTTAAACTAAAAAAAAAAAACCCAAATAAACAATCAAAAAACCAAAAACAAACCCCAAAACTTTTTTATTGAAAAGTGACTTGTGTTCATTTTGTTTGAATAAATTTTAACTGAAATGGAAATTCATAGCTCCCTTAGAAGGTAAATCTTTCCAAGGCTTCTACAAATGTACAGCTAGACAAAGCAAGCAAGCTAATAGCCTTGCTGCTCTTAGGGAAATTAGTACACCTGCCTGTGGCAGTGTTGTTTGGCCACCACACCTGCTCACCAACCCTACCCCAAAACGTGAGAAAGATGGAAAAAGGTCGCCTCTGTAACGTTGACCTCATTGTCAATTAAAAGAGTGAAATACTGCAGGGGTTTCATCTCCATTATTTTATCTATAACGAATAAATGATCCAAGTGGAAGGATAAATCAATTAAATGAGGATTATTTACCCAAAGAACTCTCCAATTTCTTGATGATAGAATTCTTTGGGGAAAAAAAAAAACCTACATCTGAGGAACAATAGCTCAGATGATGATTGCAAATATTCACTAGCAGAGACAAAACTTGCTTCAAAAAAGGCAACACAACAACTATTGTAATTTCTACTGTTAAGAAATAATTGCAAATTGTACTTGTGCCTGGACCTCCACTTGGAGATCAAAGACCAACTGTAGTAAGAAATTATCTCTTAAAAAGAAAAGGCCCCATTATAAAGAATGCCTAAAATAGAAAAGAGCACTCCAGACAAAAAGTGTGCATACAGTCAACTGTTGTAGGGGAGCAAGAGCAACGCTGTAGCTTCTTACAGTGCACTGCTGCAGCTGCTCTCTTTTGTCCTACCATACCTTAAAAGTAGCTTTTTTTCCTGTCTATACCAGCACCACCACAACAGGAGCTCAGTGGGAGTCCTTATGGTGTGATCCAGTCCTTACGGTGTGATCCAGCAGCTGCCTTTGGACACCACAGTGCTCTAAGTCCGCTGACAGTGGGAGAGAGGGGGGTGGTAACAAACTACAGCATTAACAAAACCCGTGAAAACCCCAACGATAGAATGTGAAGCACTAACATGAGCAAAAAAAGAAATTCAGGATTGCGTAGGTATAGCTTAGCTAAAACATGAGGTGGGGAAAGCAGCCAGCAGATATTTTAAGGATGTGTTTTCATGGGAGACACTTAGAATTGAAATACAAAGAACGATGAAGCATTGTGTAGACAGGAGAGATGAAATCAAGTGAAAATTAAAAAAAAATTATTTGACAGCAAGTGCTGTGTTGTTGCTTTGTTATGGTTTCCCAAGGGAAAAAGTCAAACCTGTTTCACGGGAAACAGTAAAACACAAAACAAGCTGGACAAAAGCACAAGAAAATGTACTGCAGAGGAAGTGCAGTAGTCAGAGGTGGTGCAGGAGAGAATTTCCACCCCGAGTTCCCCATTTTCCAGATGGTTTGATCCTTTTTTCCCGGCTGGAATCGTTAACCTCTCACCATACAGTGATCACAAAAGATGGTGCACACTTCCAAAGACCTGTTTGGGAGACTGGTACCACCGTAACCAACCAGTCTGTGCCATTCAGCGCTGACATTTGTGTCCAGAGCCCTGCTTCTGGAAAGAGCCAGCAAGTGGGGTTACATCCTGCTGCCACAAAAGAAACAGCCAGAAATTAACTGCTCTATGAAAAGCCATAAAAACATCATCCAATCTTGAAAGTGTGTGATAATTTCCCTAGTCTATTTTTATAATTGCATGGAAAAATCTTCTCTAACATATCGTCACACAGATTATTAGAGAACACTTAATTTATGCTGCTAAGTACTGCCTTAAAATACCTTTACTGGAGTCTTCAAAATGACAAACACCTGTCTTATCACTCATACCAAGAATAGGTTTCCACCACAGACCATAATAACAAAATGATAATTTGTGAGGTTCTGAAGGAAGATGGGACTAGTAAAAAATCATCACGTAATTGACTTTTTAATATCCCAAGATCACTGTCACTTAATAAGACTGAGACTCTGAGAATGAAATTAAAGCATAAATTCCTAGAAGAGACTTTCATGAGCCTAATACACAATTATTAGGCTAAAAAAAAAAAATAAATCAGCTTTAAGGTTCTAAATGTCTCTCTGTCAATAGAAATGTAAGGAGAGGATGCAAGCACATGCTATTAGAAACAAGAGTAGCTCAGCACTGGAGAAGTCTAGGAAATTGAATTCTCTGATAAAGTTCTGATGAGAGGAGTGGGGAACGGAATAATCCCACGTTATCCAGGAGGAAGCAGTTAGCGATCTGCTGCTCCACCTAGACATGAACAACTCTGTGGGGCTGGATGGGATTCACTCTAGGATACTGGAGGAGCTGGCAGGTGTGCTTGCCAAGCCACTCTCCATCATCTCCCAGCAGTCCTGGCTAACTGGGGAGGTCCCAGACGACT
>NW_009610658.1:0-4361 GCF_000690535.1 Cariama cristata
CAGATCTGCCCCCCCAGAGCAGCCCATGCTGACCCCCTCGTTGCTCCCCCTGCTGTTGTCACCTCTGTGTCCCCTGTCCCACAAAGCACCTCACACCACCCTGCGATGACAGGATCAGAGATGAGACTCGGGGCGTGCTCTGCCCCGTCCCCACCAGTTACCCCGTCCCCGGGGCTTTGCAGTGCTGGCACTGACGCCTCTGCTCTTGCCCAGGTGAAGCGGCGCTCTAAGCGAGGGCAGGTGGGCATGGTGCAGGTCGGCGTGGAGACCTATGGAGGGGGCATCTGGAACACCTGGTTCGACCGTGACCTCACCGTGGCCGGGAGGGTGATCATAAAGGTGAGTCTGATTTGGGACAGGCATGGTGGGCTAGCTGTGTACTCCCAGCTCTGGGTCCGTGACTTCTGCCCAGAGTGGGACCTATTGCAGGCTCTCAGCCCTGCAGTCCTGTCTCCAGCAGTCATCCTTGTGTTTCAGGACCCGACCACGGGGCACCTGGAGCAGCGCCTGGTACGTGTGGAGCGGCCTGTCCTCCGCATCCCTCACCTGGCCATCCATCTGCAGCGCAGCATCAATGAGAACTTTGGGCCCAACACCGAGCACCACCTGTAAGGCCTGGCTCAGCCCCAACCCCTGGCCAGCCCTCGGGAGGGCTGGGACCCAGCTGGAGCAGTGCCCAGCCTCAGCTCTCTCCCTTTGGCAGCTGCTCATCGCAGTGGGGAAATCTGCAATGGCTTTTCTTGGCCCCATAGAGTCCTCATGGGAGATGCTTCCAAGCTTGGGACTTGGGAAAGGACACTGGGATGTCCTGAGGTGGCACAATAGATCTGTGCTTGAAATGTTGTGTGTCCTTGCTCCGTTTAGCGTGGCAATTGCTCCCTGGAGGAGCAAGGCAGGCACCCCAGGAAGGGTTGGCTGTGCGTGACCCAAGCAGGAGAGGTGAGAAAAGCCCTGGGAGGTAATGGCACTGTCTCTCCACAGGGTTCCCATCCTGGCCACTGCTGTGCAAGAAGAGCTGGAAAAGGAGGTGCTCATGGAGGCCACACCTTGTGATGCTGCAGCCCAGGTGAGCCAAGTGCCAAGGACTAGCAGGCTAGGGAAGGTTACGAGCAGTCCATGTGGAGAAGGGGAAGGGGAGCCTGCTGGCGCAGGTTCCTGAGGACGGGAAATCAAAGGTGACAAGCGTGAGGTCCTAGCAAGCAGTGGATGGCAGGGGAAACTCCACTGCCTGCCCTGCCTGCAGCTCTGCTTTCTTCCCAGGCAGAGCGGCACAGCCCTGTCCTGCTTTCCCTGCTCTGCCCCCAGCTGGGGGTGAAACCAGAGCAGATTGTAGAGCTGGAACTATGCCTGGCGGATACACAGCCAGCGGTGAGTAAGGGCAGGAGCCTCCCTCTGCCTGCATGCAGCCTGCAGCTGGAACTGCACAGGTTTTACCTGGCACACTTCCTCAGCCTGGGGTGTGCCAGGGCTGGAAGCTGAGCAGAATGAGAGGCAGCTCCTGAGGGGCAGAGATGAGGGGACTGGAGTGGGGACCCAATAGCAGATACTTTTTGGTGACTCAGAGCCTTGTGCCCTGCTCCTCCTGGTTCTCTGCCTGCAGACGCTGGGTGGTGCCTTCGACGAGTTCATCTTCTCCCCACGCCTGGACAACCTGCACAGCTGCTACTGTGCCCTGCAGGTGAGCAGGAGCGGGAAGGGAGCCTGGAGGCCCCTACGCACCCCGTCTCTGCTGAGTGGGGCCATGCGTTGGCCCAAGACTCTGCAAGGAGGTGTGTTCCTATGGGATGAGTCTTGGCTTATTGGAGGATTTGGGGTTCAATACACAGCCTTTCAATCAGCTTTCTTATAAGGCAGAAAACGATCTTCTAGCCCTTCCACTTTACAGAAAGCAATGCTTTCTCTGAAGCTACTCTTGCATTGTACTTGACATATCACAATAAAAACAATATTACATTAATTAATAGCATGGATAAATAAGTAAGTAAATAAATAAATAAATATAGTCTCAACTTCACTTGATTATGGTGAAGTGTGATGTTTTCATGTGTAATTCTCTCCAAAGAGACATTACCCTTTAAATGTTGTCTATTAAAAGACCTGGGCTATTGCTGGGTGTGTTGTGTTCCCAGCAGCTCCCAGGGGTGACTCCTGCTCTTGCTGGGCAATGTGTGTGCCCACAGCTCCCTTTGTTGGTGCTTTGGACTCTTCTGGGGAAGTTCCTGCCGGCTCAGTGCTGAGCTTCCCGGGATGGGGTGGCACTCAAGCTGGTGTCCTTTTTCTTCTAACCCTGCAGGCCTTGATTGACTCGTGTGCGGTGCCTTCCTCCCTCTCCCAGGAGCCCAACGTGCGTCTCATCGCACTCTACGACAACGAGGAGGTCAGTGAGGGACACAGCCGTGGGATGGCTGGCACAGGGAGGGGCTCCAGGTTCTTCCCTCTCCACTAGCCGTGCAGGAGATAAATCCCAGGCTCCAGTGGGGCAAGGGAGGAGTTTGCTTAATGCCCTCCCCCCATGGAGCATGGCCCAGGCAGGAGATAGGAAGCACTGGCGTGGTTGGAAGCTGCTTTGCTGGCTTTGGGGAGCCCCCTGTCACTGAGCCGGCCCCTGGGGTGCTGGGGGTTGTGCTGTGTGTGTTGTGCTGATGGTCCTTGACAGGTAGGATCAGAGAGTGCCCAGGGTGCAGAGTCCCTGCTGACGGAGCTGGTGCTGCGCCGAATCTCAGCATCGCCGCAGAACCTGACAGCCTTCGAGGAGGCCGTGGCCAAGTCCTACATGATCAGTGCTGATATGGCCCACGCTGTGCACCCTAATTACGTGTGAGTAGTCTGAACAGTGCTGCAGGCCAGGGCAGCCTGCCCTGCTGGCTGCGGGGACGTATCCCTGTCATTCCCCAGGGAGTACAGACAGGACAGTCCTTGTTGCGGCAGGGAGGGAGGGCTGTAGCATCAAACTCCTGCTTCTCTTTTGCAGGGACAAGCATGAGGAGAATCATCGTCCGGCCTTCCACAAGGTAAGGGCAGCCCTCTGCTTTGGGCTAGGATGGGCACTGTCTGTCTGTCCTGCAGCACTGTGAAATGCTCAGTCGCTCTCTGGAGCATGGTCCCGGGGTGCAACTCAATGGCACTCAAATGAGAGGTGTTTGTCCCGCAGCACAATTTGACCATGCTGCACATCTGGTGTTAATCACTTGGTACCACAGCCTTGGCACTGGAGCCCTTCCCTGCTCTGAGCTGGGGCTGTCCCTGTGGCAGAACTGTCCCAATCCCCATGGATCACCCAGGGAAGAGAGAATGGACTGGTGGGTTGGGGCAGGATGCCATTGCCTGGACACGGGTGTTTCCAGAGCCACCAACTATCCCCGGTGCTGAGCACGGGCCTGCGGTGCCTTCCCTTGTGCAGGGCCCCGTCATCAAAGTGAACAGCAACCAGCGCTACGCCTCCACGGCTGTCACCGAAGCAGTCATCCGGGATATCGCCGCCCGCGTGGGTGTCCCTCTGCAGGTGAGTGGGGCTGGGCAAGCCCTCCATGAATGTTACCAGCTTGGGCCGTGGCTGGGGCCTGTCCCAAACCCCCACCCCTCAGTTACTCTGTCCGTCCCCACTGGGGTCTGCTCTGCCTGCTGCCCTGGGGCTCCAGCTGCGGGGCTGCCTCGGGGAGCAGGCTTGGGAACAGGAGGGGAGGGCCTTGCCTGAGCATGTCCCATTTCTGGGGGATTTTGCACCCTCGCTCGGGGACGGTGCTGCTTTTCCGTCCCAGGTTGCCTCTCCAGGCCTGGGAGCCCATGTGGGAGGCTGTGGGGCAGTGTGGGGAGTTGCTGAGGCCGTGTTCCTGTGCAGGAGTTCATGGTGCGCAACGACACGCCCTGTGGCACCACCATCGGCCCCATTCTGGCCTCCCGCCTGGGGCTGCGCGTGCTGGACATCGGCTGCCCGCAGCTGGCCATGCACTCCATCCGGGAGATGTGCTGCACCTCAGGGGTGCTCCAGAGCATCACCCTCTTCAAGGTGAGCCCCGTGTCCCCCATTCTGCACTGAAGCCCCCTCCGTGCTGCTCCACATGTCCCACATGCCCATGTCCCCATCCAGCCCCCATCTGTTGGGCTGAGCCCACCCATCCCACCGGGCTCCCCACCCCTCTGGAGCAGCGCAGGTGCTGGCTCCTTCCAGAGGTGCCCCCTCGCATCCCATCCTTCCCTGGCGACTGCCATCCCCAAATGGTTCCTATGGCAACCAGCGCTAGCCTTGAGTCAGTGATGGGTTACTATGGTGACGCAGTCCTGCTCACTACGAGTAGCTGTCTGCTATGACGCTGCGCGCGTAACCCAACAGGGAGCCGCTGCCTGCCCCCGCGGCCTGTCCC
>NW_009610659.1:0-18149 GCF_000690535.1 Cariama cristata
ACCAAACCATTCTATGATGATTCTATGACCTCCCCTTTCAGCAGTAGCCTGCAATAAAATCAGATTAAATGTAACATGAAACCACACCCCTAGAAAGGCTGATCAGTTAAAAGGGTGAGGTCACTGTGCATAAATTAGAGTACATTAAACTCGTGCTCTGAATGGCATCTTTCAGTGAAAAGTTTGCTTCCTGTTTTATTTAAAATGTAGAACAATTGCTATCAATTTAAATGCATCTGTTAGCAGTCTGATTTCTTCAGTGCTATTAATAACACTTTTTGAGAGTTAAGTTTATATGCATTTTAGAATTACAGATTGACTTCCGTGGGGTTTATTTATGTCACCGTTTAGGGCTAGGCCAGCACTTAAAGCAGACAGCAGATGCTCTCTGTTAACCCCTTCCTTCTCCCAGAAGGGGAAGGAACAGAGGAAGGGAGAGAGACTTACAGGTTGGAAAATTAAAACTAGTTTAATAAAACAGTAACAATGAAAAAGAGTATACTACTATTCATACTAATACTACTAATAATAGAAATAAAAATATACAAAACCAATATTGAGTTTCCCAGTGATGATCAGGGAATTGCAAACTCCAGCGGCTCGCACCGCCAATGAGGCAGGGCGGGCACTGGGTTGTCCCGGACTGGACTCAGCCATGGATGGGAACCAAATTCAGGAACACGTGGATCAGGATTGGAGGCAGGAGAACAAGCAGGGTCCCACAGGGATGCTGGCCATGAAGGAAGAGAGGACTGACCCCTGTGATCCCTTAGCTTTATACTGAGGATGATGTGGATGGGATGAAATACCTCGTTGGTCAGTTTTTGGTCACCTGTCCTGTCTGCACTTTCCCGCAGGTGCCACCCTTTTACACCTTTTCACTCGTAGACCATAAGAGAGCCAGCAGTGACCTTGGGTCCCATAGGAATAAGTATAAATGTGGGCCTTTCTGCTTACCAATCCCACCGTTACTTTAGTAACAGCTATAAACATCAAGGGTTATCAAGTCTGAAAGCAGATACTGTCTGAAAAACATGTAGCTAACTTCAGAAAGTGTGGTTACAAAGAAAACTTAACTGAAAGAAAATCTACTGTAAGGAGAAATAGTCCTGTTTTAGCCAAACCAGGACAATTTACTTGAGAGCAGTGATAGAAAAATAATTAAGCTTACTTACACTGAGAGTGTAAGTATGACAAATTCTGATATTTGGGTCAAGAAAGAACCTTAGTATTGGCCATTCTGTCTGTCACTTAAATCACAGTTATTGCATAACCTTATTAAGATCAGTAGTGATTATCTGCGATTGTCTAAGGATATCTAATGGTGTCCATCAAAGGCAGAAAATTTGCCCCTTTTACAATAAAAGTGTCATTACACGAATAACAGAAAATGGCTATAGAGACACTGTGAGCTGACTTTCGTACACATCTGCCTTCACCTCCCAAAGAAGGTTCTGCAGTGGCTTGGGATGATGCACATGAGAGACCCAGGATCCTGCCCCAGGCAGCTGTGTGCTTCTGCAAGATGGACAGGATCAGTCCCTCAACAGGCTGACCAGGAGGGGACTGAACAGTCTTCCCCAGACCAGTAGATGAAGGAAAAACTGCAATGGGAAGAAAAAGGGAGAGTTTCTGAGCCACGTGCATTCAAGACTCTAGTTCCAAATGTTGCTTATCCTGTACCACATGCTCCTTGCAGAGGTGTGGTACCTTCCATGCGTCAGACCTCTGGAGTCATCCTGGGTGTTCTTATAACTCACCGTCACTCTGACCAGCCGTTGGAGACTCTTCAGAGCATTTTACCAAATCTCTATGCTTTCTTTTTGTTATTGCATAATGAAAAAAAAAAAAAAAGCAGGAAAGGAAAAGCAGAAAGTCCAGAGGAAAGGACATTTTTTGAGTGAGATTCCCCTTATGGAGATTACTCTGGTTTCCCTCGGGCTGAGGAGTGTGTGTTTCAGCTTCTGTACACACACAGGCTGTTTAGCCCCAAGCCCTTGAGGTCCTGGCTTCCTCAGAGCTTCTTGGTCTTGCAGCTTCCTTGGAGCCCTGGTGCCACAGCTCCCTGGCAGAAACTGCTCTGGAGACAACTCTAAAGGGAGGAGTCGTGGTATGGAGAGAAGATAGGAAAGGATAGCAACCAATAAGTATGTTAGTTTTCTTGACCTTCTTTTGAGGAGGTGGAAGGAAAGGGAAACTATTAGTGTGATGTTTTGGAGGTGCTAAGCATAGCATTCAGTTTGCTGCAGACCAACATAACTCAGAAATCTAAAATTAGGATTTATTTGTATTGTATCTTTCATTACAATACTATCATTAGAGGCCAAACTAAATGAAGCCCCTTAGGAATCATTCGTTATTTTACCTGAACATACACTGTCCATAAATATAAAGTCTTGTCTTCAAAAAATCCCATTAGTTGGGGTGGAAGAAGGAAACAAATTATGGTTTTGACACCACTGTATTTCAGGGTGTGTGGCTGAGAGGATTAACTATACTTCTCAGATGACTGGATCTCGCACGCACAGTATGTCATCACTCTACCAACAGCTCATGCTATTTGTTGAATTCAATTATTGAACACATTTGATGATAGTTCTTAATGAACTAGTGACAAAGTCATCTGAGTCCTTCCTAAGTATTTGCTGAGAGGAGTTTTTAAACATTTGGACAAGTACAGGTTACCATTTAGTGAAAGAAGTTGCTTTTTTATGTGTAACTGTCTTTCTTTGAATTGAAATAAAGAGTTTCTGCCCTTCCATCAATCCCAAAACTACTTGTTTCACCTGTTTTTAAAGATTGTTATGTGCTACATGAGGAGTTGAGGTCTTAAGTAGTGTACTGGAATACAAATTTCACATGGTGAGAATGCTTTTTCATGTATTAGCTACTATTTGGATTAAATCCTATTCATCCTCTTACATGATACTGATTTGACAAGTAGTGTAAGTAGGTAAGTAGATTCTTCACCTGTTTCTGTTTTTCCAAGAGGCTGGCTAAATTTTAAAGTTAAATTCATAGGGTTATGTAGTTTATAAAAGACTTGGTGAATTGCTTCAGAATCTGTTCACTTGTACAGCAAAGATGTTTCACTATGGCAGGATAACAGAATTTAGCAAATTATATCAGATTAGTGCTCAATAATGTCCCCTTGTGGAAGCAGCAGTCTTCTGGGTGGTGATAGGTGTGCTTGTGACATATTTGGCCAAGCTTTATTCTTGATAGATTGTCAAGAGGAAAAGCATTGTACTTTTGGATGTATTGATTTAATTGTAGGAGCTACATGGATATGACTCAAAAATATTAGAGGTTCCTTAGATTTATTTTCCAGTTTCTTTGTGGCTTCAGTGCTCTGGGTTTTATTAGGGACAAGCAGCAAAGACAGGTAAAAGAATTGCTTTGTAAGGCCCAAGGAGGGAAAGTGATGATAAGCTAGATGGAGACTGTAAAGGGGAATATATATTGAAATACAATCCTGCATCTTTATAGTGATCTACTCTAGTGACATACCATTCTGCACAGGGATGTTTAGGAAAGCAGAATTTACAGGGAAGTGGGAATTTGTTGGAATATGTATTAACATACATTGTTAATTCCTACAGTAGAAATCCAAGGAAAATGTGTCAGCTTAAATATTTCAGGCAAACAGAACAATGATACCTAATTTTCCATTGTTCCACCAGAATGCTTTGTGTAAGTTCTAGGGCAGGTGAGAAAAGACTGCTCCTGGAGGCTATGCAGTACACTCCCGCTTCCTGCAGTTGGTGGCATTTAGGAAACCAAACAGAGGTAGTTGGGCTTTTTTTTTGTTTGCTGTTGTTAATGCTCCCTATTTACAGAGAGAGACTGTTAAGTCTTCCTTACTCTCCCATCCCATATCCTCCAAGGGGTACTGTTCGCTTCCCTGGCAAAGAAAGGGAAAGTGACGTACCAAATTTGAAAGCGGTGGTTCATATCAAGCTAATGGCAACTGCTGTGTCCCAGGGAGCTAGAAACTGAAATGTTGCTGTGCTGAAAGATACGGGAAACTGAACTTCAGAACCAGGAGATAGAGCTGAGTGTGGCTTACTCCAAATGAACAGGGTTTCAACCACACTTCATTGGTAGTGAAGGTAGTAAAATTGCAGAAGGAAGAAAAGTTTAGAAAAACTGTGCAGCTTCCTCAAGCTGCCGGAAAAAATAGCTGATGTTAAATCTGTGCCAGCTAAATTACAACAATGAAAACCTTCTATACAAAATAATGCAAGGCATATGGGGTAAAATACCAAGTCCCTAAAATAATCAGTTCTTAAAAACATCATTATTTTCTTCCTAATTCTTGGAAAATACTTCTTGCTTGTCTAAATGTATTTTACTTAACTTTTCTAGTTTACAGTTCTCTGCACAACATTTTGATAGTTTGGTATTTTTTCAACACACATACCCCTGATGTTAGTTGAAGAGTTGCAAAGGATAACTGTTTATATAGGAAGGTTACAGCTTGCAGATGCTTTATTCTTTAAGAGACTCATTGACCAAAAACATTCCCTAAGATTTCAATTGCATGTTCTTTTTTGCTTTCTAGTATTCCTGCAGTGGAAGAACTGTTCGTAGGTAGTGACCTTGTGGTCATCCCTGACAAACCTGCAGTACTGTAAATGCACTGATGCTTAGTTGTGGAATATTTACAGTTTGTTGAAGCTGAATAGACTTTGTACTGTAAAGCAATAACAGCAATTTTAATGGAAGCACTTCATATTTCTTTGTGTGTTTAAATTTTTAATTTTTGCCTATGCCCATAACTTGGTCAGATTTAGTAGATATTAAATACTGTTAAATACTAAACTCTACCAATATTGAGTGTCCTTCATCACTTAGAATGCTAATAATTTTGTCGTTTGTCTCAACAGTGGTGGCATATCTATTGAACTTGTTTTAGCCAGCACTGCTTGCAATAATGGCATTTTAATAGAATTCTGAGGAGCCGATTACCATCAAAGATGAACGTTTTTATGGATTGAATTTGTAAGAATAGTTATAAAGAGAGTAAGTTTCAGAGGTTTTAATGAATATTTACTGTTTGAAGACCAATAATCATTGTGTATGCTGCTTTATTTGAGTATTTTATGGAGTAAGTGACTCAGCTTTGTTGTTTCATCATAGTGCTATGAATGCAGCAGGAAAATTTAGTATTTTCTAGACTCACTGTTTCAAACAGTAACTGAAAAGAAGAAAAATACATTTGTGTCATTTTGCAAAAATACTTCTAGTTAATGTTGACTTTTAAAATCGGAAAACTGTCCCTCACAGGGAAGACAGAGGTAAGAAACCAGGAAGATGTATTGCTAGAAGTTTTCACTCCAGGAAAAAAATAACTGAAATGTCATGGAAATGATTGTATAAAAATACAATAGTCTTATACTTCTAATCTATTTCACTTTCTACCATTTTAAACATTTTTTTAATCCCACTCATCAAAGTCTTTTTGGTGCCAAATAATTCAGCAGTTTTTTAATATTAGTGTGAAACTTCTTAGCCTTAATGTAAAGCTTTACTTACCTAGAATCCAAAGGTAGCATTTTATTTCAAAAAATTTATATCTAAGGGCTAAAAAACTGTGTGGATTGCATTTTCTTGGTCTATCTCCTATGTTAGAACATCTCATCGGTTTCCATTGTAAGTTATCTGTTAGTAAACAACCTCAGTTTTCAACACTTTTTAAATGCAAAATTGATCTAGATATTTATTTAATATTGCTGTACTCTGCAATGAATACTAATGCTTCTTGGTTTCCAAAAATTATTTCCACTGAAATGTGGGGATTGTCACATAGGTCAAGATCAGCTTTGGGGCTTATGTGATCTTGTAATGAGAACTGCTAGCTACCGCTAACAGGAATATTCTTACAACATGCCAGATGGTTGTCCTTGTACTAGTTTTCCAAAATCAGACTGGCTAGTTAACTGCTTTATTTCTCAAAAAAAAAAAAAAAAGTTTAGAATTTACCTTTTGCGCTCTTGAATTTCTTACCCATTGCTTATGTAGTTCCAACTGTGTATTTTTTATTGCATGTAGGATTCAGACACATAATTTCTTACTTTAGTGATGATTGTTTTCCAATTACTTAAGCATTGGGACCCATTACTTTCAATTTAACTCCCCCCTTGCTTGACTTCATGGTCCTCAGTATATAGTTATATGCTGGGCATAGCACCATGTATTTCCCCGGTCAGTAAGTAATGTGCAGCTTAGTATATGAAAAGCAGTTTTTAAGGGAGAAAGAGAGTTGAATAAGCCTTGAGGATTTGTTTTCATCATCTGTTTTACATTGCTTCTGAAACAGTTAGTGAATCAGTACTTGAATAACTTCCTTTGTGTGAAATCTTAGGCTTTATTTAATTCACTTTTATTTAGAAAGTACTTTAAAGTGCTTTCTTGAAACTTTTTCATTTTGCCTCAGTTTTATTAGCTGTTTTTCTCTTTCAGTGATAATTGTGTGTGTGTTGATTTACTATTTTTATTTTTTTTCCACTCCTTCTGACAGTCATACCCGTCCAATTACATGGACCAAATGAAGCCAAACAAATACAGCGTCATTTATTCTACACCAAGTATGTTGCACAATAAATTCTACTCAAACCCCGAAGGACTATCAAACGGAATCCAGATGGAACCAGTAGACCTTACGGTGAACAAACGGAGCTCACCACCTTCAACTGGAAGTTCTCCTTCCCCTATAAAATTTCAGACTGTGCATAGGAGAACTTCACCTGGATTGACTCTGTCTTCACCCAGCTCACCTCTCAGTAAATTCACACCGTCACCCCCAGGAGTACAGCCTATTTCCATGCCAATAACAATCCCACCTGTCATGGCCGCTGCTCTCTCACGCCACGGACTGAGAAGCCCTGGAATACTCCCGGTTATACAGCCTGTTGTGGTCCAGCCGGTTCCTTTTATGTACGCTCCCCATCTTCAGCAACCTATCATGGTATCCACAGTTCTTGCAGACGAGATGGAAACCCCAAGTAGCATGCAAGGTTGGTGTTGTCAGAGTTTCTTTCTTATGCCATCTTATCCTGGGAAAATAACTATATGCAAGCACATTTTTGTGTGTTTTTTGCATCTTGGGAAATGGAATGTAATTTCTCTTCTAAAATATGCAGGCATAGAATTTACTGTGTAAATACTTTACCAAACTTACCAAGGTTGTTTGCTGTTCTGATTTATACCTGCGCAAAGCTGGTAATCCGCTGAGATTTGGACTGATAAAAATGTTGGACTGATGAAAATGCATAGAATTGTTTTGAATTGAGGTTCATCAGGAGATAGACTAAAACTGGAAGATTGTGTATTTTAGCATAAATTGTTGCACTAAATACAGAGCTGGGGGATTTATTTTAACTGTAGATTTTTACATATATTTTTTATTTCTGTAACTCTCCATATTTTTGATGTGTTGCCTTCCCTCTCCTACCCTCCCCCATACAGTGCCTGTCATTGAGTCTTATGAGAAGCCTACACTGAAGAAAACAATCAAAGTAGAGCCAGGAAGTGAACCATTGAAGACTGACTTCTATCCTGAACAAATGTCACCTCCAATGATGACCTCATTGTCCCCCCAGCAAGTAATGTTGCAAGAGTAAGTAGCTAACAGTAGTCCCAAGATCAGCAGAAGAATGCAAAGCAGTTCACTGCAGCAGTTACCTGTTTTGAGGAGTGGGAGGGAGTGTTGCTGCGCTTTAGAACATGTAATAAAACACAGAAAAATATCCTTCCCCCCCCCACACTGCCACTGTGAAAGGTGATTTCAACTTTTTTGTTTCCCTCTTTAGCAATACCAGAGTTGATACATATTTATACATCACAACCACATAGATCTGCCATTTATATCATGCATTTCTAAAGTAATGCTAGTCCCAATCCTGCAATTTAGTGAAAGTTGGACTCCCAATAAGCCAGTGATACCTGTTTATGTAAAACCAGCCACAAGCTGGAAAGCTATTGTAAAGACATTTCATACTGATCTCTGTATTTATGTTACCTAAAATACCTTTCTTTAAAAAGATTCTTGTGACTTTCTTTTCTTGGAGAACCTCTTTGTCTTCTAAAAAAATTTTGGCTACTTGGTGGGAAGAACCCCCTCAGGCCTTACAAGTTCTGTATATATCCAGTGGAATTCCATGTTTACCTGAGGCCATTGTTCCATGGGTGGTTTTTTTGGCAGCTCAAGTAGTTCCTGAAGCTTGCTCTCCTCCCAGCCACTTGTTTCCACACCAATACCAACTCATTGTGCTGGTGCAACTGTTCCTGAGGCCATTGTATGAACTGGATCACACATCTAACTGGATTTAAAACAGTCCTGTTTGTAGAAGGCAGAGCAAGGGCTAGAAAGAAGTAGTGAGGTCTGGGACAGAAACTTTTTAATTGAACTTACTAAAAATTTATCACGAAGTACCTGAGGAGCCATGGGCACCCTTCCATTTCCCATTTTCCTAGGGAAAATTCTGTCAACTTACCAGAATCATGGAATGGCCCAGAGCCCAGCCCTTCCTTCAGCAGGCAGTGCTCTGGGCAGGCATGCAGGCTGCCAGCATGGCTCTGGCAGGAGCTGAAGTTGGGAACTGAGCTGGGCTCACAGTACATGACCTCAGAATACATTTCTGCCCTTTTTTCCTGTTCACCATCAGATTTGGAGCGGTTGTACAAGACCTCACCTCCTCGAGTGGGGAAATTGGGCTCCAAGCCAGACTGCGAAAACCAGTGTGTGAGTGCGAGGTGATTCAGAAAGAGAGAGAAGGCATGGGACAGGCGGTCTTCTGCATTTCCTTCACAAGGCAGCCTCTTCCTCCTGCTCATGACCATTCCCCAGTTAGAAGGCACACCGTGGCTCCAGGGCTAACTACATTCTGCATAGCCTTCTTGTGGGCACCTCTCATTCTTTTCAAGTCTCTAACCAGCTTAGATGCAGCTTCTAGACTGCAGGCTCTTTGCAATTAACTAGTTGCCAGCTAGCTTTTATAAACTACATGCTGTTTATTTAAAAATAACCTTATATGTTTTATTATAATAAACATATAATAAAACAGTAAAAATCCGTGTTTACTAGGTGGTTACTTATCTTCCATAATGGACCTGCCGCACAAAGGAATCAGGTCTGTATGTACTTGGAACTAACTTCTGCTAGGTCAGAGCTATCAAATGGTTCAGCTTACATTTGTTCTTTGTTGGGCCTCTTGAACAAGAGCAAACCAGTAAGTGCCGTTCCTAGCTGATACCACACCCTTCCTCCAGGGCTGAGACTTCTGCAGACTTGTCACCTCCATTAGTGATTTGCATTAATTAGCTCCTAATGAGTCCAGTTTCCACAGGAAACCCATCCGCTGAGCACAGAATATAAAATTTGGTGTAACATGTAGGTAGTGTTGTTACAAAAAGCATTTGAACAGTCGATATTTCCAAAGCATCTCCTTGGCTTGCCGATGCAGAGTATTATGTTTATGGAGACCTTCTCCTCACATTGTAATGACTTAAATTGCTTCCTAGCTCTCCTGTAGAGATGCAGTCCTTGCTCATTCCTAAAGCCAGCCCTTTCAAATTCACATTCTGCTGTATCCGTAACAAGAAGTTTGTAAATGGTAGTTTTTATCTTTCTCTCATTTAAAAAAATCCGTAGGCAAATCACACAAGTTACAAGATGAGAGACCTAGACCTTTATAAAATTTCCTGTTCTCTCACAGCTTTGTCAGCCTCTCTGCATTATGAGCTATAGTTAGGCAATGATTTTTTATAATTTTTCATAGGTTCCAACTGCCCAAAGTGCACTATTCAGACACATAAGCTACATTAAAGGGGCAGAGGAAGCCTTCAGTCTCACTTTTAAGTGACTGATTTTGCTTCATTGTTAGTTTTTGATATACACATACGTATAAAGTTGGTGGCATTTCTGTAGGGATTACTGGGCTTTCTAGTATGTCTGATTATTGATGTATCTATGCAGTTAATTCTAAAATCAAACTTGAGGTAATAATCTGTGACCAAATATAAGAAGCGTCATTAATGTTGTATTTTCTTTTGAGTGCAAGTATCAGAGTCTAAATCATGCTGTCAACGTAGCATTGTCTGTTGGTAAACAAGGAGAAAAAGCTGTTGAAATTGTAACTTTTTTTGGAAGATACTCTTATCTACTAAAGAATGGCGCTTAAATGGTTAGACTTACATGAATGTATATCTGGTTGTGTAAGAGGGAATGAAAGAATTAGGGCTGTGCTTTTATTATTGGCACTTACTTAATATTTACCTCTGATTTTTGACACCGCCTTAACCATTTTTAAAAACTACCACACCCTATCTGATAATTGATAACATTCTGTAGTCTTGCCAGCCTCCTTTCCTCTAAAAAGAAAATGAGACAAATTCTCAGTGCGCTTTTTACCCACTCTTAGACTGAAAACCATCACAAACGATGTACAGCCAATACCCTTTTTCTCCCTTTTTCCAGATGTTACCATGTCCAGGACTAGCCTCCACACATAGGGATTTAAACCAAGTTTGCTTGCTGCCCTAAGCCAGAGCTTCTCCAAAAAGACTAGTAAGGAACAGCATTAAAACTGAGCATTGCTTTAGAGAAGCATTTCTTTGGAAGCTGAAAGCCTGCCTTTCTTATTTAAGAGTATGTACATCTGTGTCTAACATCACCATCTGGGGTTTCCTGCCATTACAATATTTTTAGCTAGATTTAATGTGTACTTGAAGAGTACATCACTCAACAGTCACAGAAACACCCAAGAAAGAGAATTTGGCTCCCAATTTCAAGCTTGTAACTCTATGGAAAGAATTAATAACAGAGTTAAACTTTTCCCACATCAGTAATTCCCATCGTGCTGCTGTGGAGAATAATAGAAATTTTTTTTCTTGTTAAACCACGCACAGGATTTTCTGTCTTTAGCACATGCCCTTTATTTTGCTGACAGAAGTAGGTATTCAGTGTTATTGAAAATTAGGCTCTAAAGGAAGTTGGTTTAAGTAACTAATATAACCTCGTATTATAAAATGTAATTCGATCAGTAAAGAAATGTGAAATACAGTAACTGAGTAAAGATGGGAGTTCTAGAAAGCTTATTCCTGTCACGTGAAGGAGCTGGTTTTGCAACAAGGAGTGCTAATATATGCAAATTATATACTAAGTTTCAGTTAAAAGCTAAAAAAATATATTATAAGCCCTGATACAAATCTGCGAACAGGTTGAAAAATGCAACTTTGTGAGGTTGCAAGATTTGTAATGCAACTTACTTTTTTGACGAACATACTTACTTCCTTTTCTAACATTGATATGGAAGAAAGAATCAAGGTTATCCCTAATTCTTCAGTAAGGGTGTTGTTCAAACCTAAATACCTACAGTTGATGACGCCTTTTAAGAAGCTTGATCTGTTTTCACATGCATGAAAGTTTATGGTTTTGTTTGTTACAGAAGTCCATATGGAGTTACTACATGTCTTACCTGCACTGTACCTGTGGGCTTCAAAAGCAAAAAAATGATGTTTATGAAGGTGGAGGGACAACTTCAGACATCCTGTGGGTGTGCCACACAGGCTAAACTCTACTTTTAGGAATTGACGTCAGTGGTATAGGGAGGCCGCACCCTCCTGCCAACACCAAACAGGAAATTCTTAATTACTCTCTAAAGGAGTGGCTGGAACAATAAAGATTGAGTTCTGCTTTGAAATCCTAAAGATACAATTTCTTTAATAATATGAAATAGCTTTTTCCAATTACAAGTGAATTAATTACATTTGAAGGACGAAGAATTGTGAACAAATACAAGTTCACAATGAACTCAGAGTTTGAGAAATCTGGGTTTGACTGAAAAACAGGAATTTGAAGGGGGGGGGTTCCTTCGTAAGTTTAAAAAAAGCTAGGGAGTAGTAAAAATGGCTACATCATGCCACAGAGTGACTAAACATTTAAAAATATTACTGCTAGAATACATGAAACTTGCTAAACCCTCTTGAATTTTTCGACATGCATGTAATGTTGTTCTTTCTGCCAAGAGACAGAGTGGTAGTGGATAAAGAGCTCTGTCATGAATCATATTAGCTGAGGTTTGCTGTGCTAAATGGTTTTCATTTTTAACATTCAATTGGACTTTGCAGGAATCACCCTTCCGTTATAGTTCAGCCAGGAAAGAGACCTTTACCTGTGGAATCTCCAGACACACAAAGAAAACGCAGAATACATCGATGTGATTATGAAGGCTGCAACAAAGTCTACACTAAAAGCTCCCATCTGAAAGCTCACAGGAGAACCCATACAGGTTTGAGCATTGCTGTGCTTTTCTTTCATCAAGTCTATGGTAAAATAGTAGACTAAGCTTTTAGTTTGTGCTCATGGCCGAGTAACCACAGGTGTAAATAACAAAATGGCTGAAGTTAGATCCAGCATTGTTCTGAATATAATTATAGGCTGAGCAAAAGACAGAGGATGTAGCAGGAAAAACCCACAACAAGAGACTGTAAGCCAAAGCAGGATCACAGTGTATGCTGGTATGCTTTACATTCACTGGCTCTTCGCTCATTTTCTGTCCAGTCGCTTGCAGATTACTCATTCTGCACACCCTGTAAACACCAAATCAGTTCAAATTGCACTACCTCACCACTTACATCACTGTTAAATTTCACTGAGATTTCCATGGGAGTAGCCTGTTTGCAAAAGTCTGGACTGTATGCCAAATACAAACACATCAGCTTCATGTGGACATGCTAACCACTGGTCCGATAGTGCTCTTTTCTGAGTGAGTGTTCCCATAAACATATCCCCATCTTTGTTCTCCGCAGAAATGTTCATTTTGGCATGCTGAATGAATATATGCACATCCAAGGTTTTTACAAAGATACGGGACACTTTTAGGTAAAAGGAGCCCAATTCATGTCTGTCTTGCATCAAGCCAGTCCTTTACACATTGGGCAGCACAATAGTGTTAAGGAGAAGGAAGAACACATATTATCAAGTAACAACTGAGAGAGATTTTAAGTTGAGCTACTTGTGCCATTTATTTGTACTGCAGTAACTTCAAGAGGTCACAACAAGATTTCTGCCTGCTGTGCTGAGTGCTAGCACCAGTCTTTTCCCCCAACTAATCTAGAATAGAGGTCCTCGTTTTGAAAATACTTGAACAGAAGCTTAAACCTTCACACTTCTGGGCTTGATGGGACAAAACAAGTGCTAATATGGCAGAGGGAGGAACAGAGAGACAATAGAAAAATAAGTTGTGGCAGGAAACAATTTTTTGATCTGTTAACTTCAACTGCACAGTTCCTAGTGCAGAGTACTTTGCAGCCCAGTGCTGTTTGGAGGCTTTTTGAGTAAGCATTAAAGTACTTGCCGAAATTTGACAAGGCAAGAGGGTAAATCTGTCAGATATGTAACTGATGTGTTTGTGTCTTAAATCCCCACTTCTGTGTTTCTCTTTACAGGTGAAAAACCATACAAATGCACTTGGGAGGGATGCACGTGGAAGTTTGCTCGTTCTGATGAACTAACGCGGCATTTCCGCAAGCATACAGGAATCAAACCTTTTCAGTGCCCAGACTGTGACCGTAGCTTTTCACGTTCGGACCATCTTGCTCTTCACAGAAAACGCCACATGCTAGTCTGAATGTCTTCTGTCCCTTACTCTTGTCACACCTTTTTTTTTTTACACAAGCATTTTAATTTGGATTCAGCTGGTCTGAGTCTCTTGAGTTTATACCATTAAAGGCTTACGTATGGTCAGTAACAGATGTTATCTAACCCTTCTATGTCCTTGCCACGGGTCAGACCTAAAGAATGTGAACACTTTTTTTTTTTTCTCCTGGGGATGCTAAGCAAACCCTTTCTGCAAACAGTATGTTTAATGTATTCCATTGTGAATAAGGGAATTTGTAAACTAACAGCTTTTGTTGGTTTCTTCATATCATCAACCCAGCATATACTGATAAAGTAGTAAATGTTGTTGAATATCCAAAATGCTAGTCCTTGCCAGAGACTTATTTATGTGCCCTATAAGGGACACAATCTCATTTTATGCTCAACAATGCAATGAATGGACTCTCCCAACTGTGTTGATTTCTGCAATATAGTTAAATCAACAGTTTTAGAAAGACACCTGATGTGGAAATCCCCCCTGCCCAAACAGTGACTAACACTGTAGAAATAAATCTAAGCAATATAATTACTTTACAGAAAGATTTAGTCATAGTATCATTTACCCCAGTGAAGAAGAAAAATTGGCAGGAATTGGTCCATACATAATATTGTGCATCTAAACTAATGTCATCTGTCCTCTGTGTTATAGTGTACTATATCCTTCGGTTTATTGCATAATGCCCTGGTGGATTTCTTAAATGAAGGCCTTGTGTGACACTGGGTGTCTGGTTTCTGTGCAAGTGTATGGATGGAACACACACGGTACTTTCCTATGACATGGCATTAAATGATATTCATAGAAACCTACTGCACCTCATTTCAGGGATATAGAGTATCCCTCTACAATCACTCCCCTACATTTCCTCTAAATAATTTTTTATTTTTGCTGTATCTGAGAAAATAGAAATCGTTATGTCAAAAAGGCTCCAAACTGTATTATCGTGAGTGAGTGCCACTTTAATACACTACGGTATTTAAAATTATTAATCCACAATTTTTTTATGAGAAGATAGCATCAGATATGAAACACTTCTGATGATAAATTGAATCATGTATCTGTTTTGGACAAAAGCATGTACTAAATCATCCATTTGATAACTCTAATTTGTGAGTCTGGTAGTCTCTCAACGGTAGGTAGATGAAGCTTCCCTGTGGATGTGTCTGTTGCATTAAAATACCACATCAGCAAGTCTTAACTCCCATGTCAGTTAGCAAACACAACTCACTGGGTAAAATAAACTGAATTCAAGCAACCTGCAGTTGACCCTAGAAACGTTTCTGTCTCTGGAAGCCCACTGAAGGGAAGGTTTCTGTCTTTATGAGCTGGCAGACTTTGTGGCACTGCAAGGGAACAGGATGTATTTCTCCAGTCTGTCATGCACCAGTGCGTTTTTGTTCTTTCCCTCACATAAAGTAAACACCATTCCCTGCAAATTAAACATACTGAAGTCAGATTTTAATTCCTCTTGGGAAAACCCACTGGAAAATGGAGGGATGAGGGGAGGAGGAGTTTCATAAAACTCCAGGAGGTGGCAGGTGGAGTGTCCATCTGCAGGTGGGTCTGTTTGAGCGTATGGAGGAGGTAGGCTGTGTTTCTACGTCCTGTGGAGTCCAACAGCAGACAAATAATCTTGCAAAGAACCTTTCCCTGGTGACAGGAGTATACCAGCTCTTCTGCTGACATCCACATACCCATAGACTGAGAGAAGGAGAGGAGCTGTCCTTCCTGGAGAAAAATGCTCCTACAGCGATTGCTGTGAAATAGGAAGTATAGTTCAGTTGTTTAACAAATGTTACATGTGGGAATGTGGAACTGGCAGTTTAATTTAAGGAATAAAGCCCTGAACGTGTGCTTTGCAAAGGGGAGAACAGAGATTTGCAAAGCAGGGCTGGGAACATTGCTTCAAAGCTTCTGTGAGGAAGATCCATACCCTCTGTTACAGCACCACAGGTCCTCACCACCTTGCTAGGACTGAGGGAAGTTACGCCAAGTCTATGTTCTTGTAACTGGCCCTCATCTGCCTGCCTATGGAGCTGAAAAACCTGGGAGATGAATCAGTCTGGTTTTTGGTAGGCCAGGTTGTTACTGACATTGAGGAACTTGGAGAATGATATTAATATCATGAGTAGCTGTTCTAGAATGGGGATTTTTGTTGGATATTTTCATCCTCAGCAGTAGCAGAATTGACCTCCTTCATTAGGCTCCAGGTTTTAATGGCAGTTCCATAAATGCAGACACATCACTGACTGAGAGTCTGTGTGGAGCCCCTGTAGCATCAGTCACAAGTCTACAGACATGCAGTATCCTGGGATGAAAACAATTCTCTATTATATTCTAGGGAAAAAAGCAGATGAGATCATATGAAAATAAGCAGCTTAATGAGAACTGGTTCCATTTTTAGCTTAACAAATGCAAATGCATAAAATTTCAGATGTTTAAGGAACATTTCTTTCAAATGCTCTGTTTCTCTTTTAAGGCTTTCACAAAATGTTTATTTTTTTTTTAAATTAGAAATCTAAAATCAAGTAACCTAAAAGCAGAATTTCTTTGTAACTAAGAGTTACTGTGGAGAATTTAATCTAAGTTACTTGCCATGTTCATTCATTAGCCTATGTACCTTTTTCCTGAAAACATTTATGCTAATGCTGGGCACAAATACAGTGGAGATACAGCAGAACTTTAAAATATCTTTATCCAAGTGCCTTGTGATATAGGACAACAGAAATTTAAATATTAAATACAGATACTTGAGATTATTTTATGTAAATGCCTTACTTATGGGATTTTTCACTTGCATCTGTGGTGTCTTTTTGTGGAATGTCAAGTCACAAATAGGCTTTCATTTTTCAGCTGAGAATGTGAATTTACATCTTAACTGGCTCACTGATTTATTTTAGCAAACTTTGATTGGAGGGGTATCTTGTAATTTTTAAATATACACAACTCAATACTTTTTGAAGTCAGTCTTTCCATCTTTGTCCTAAAGAGAAGCCAGTTTAGATACAAAGATAGAAAACCCTAATCCTGCAGAACATGTATATTTAAAAACCCCACCTTTTTCCCTAGCAGTATTGCACTGTGCAGTGTGTAACAGGTAATACTGTTTTACTAAAATGTGCCTGTTTAAGCCATTTGATTATAATAAATTACTTGTTTCTAAGACAATCGCAAAAAGCTAAGCAGGTATTAATGTGTGTGGTTTTATTTAAATATACACCGCCATTCTGCAGTGATATTTCTAACGCCGCATCTTGTCCAATACGCTGTTGTCTCTGTCAAGGTTAGCAATGTGTAGATGAATACAAATCCTTTCTATAAAAAATTACAAAGCTTTTTACATATCTTAAGAGGGCTACACCAGTTTTCATTGTATTTTACAGATATTAGCACTTTTTTTTAATGTACTTTGAATATTAGAGGGTCAAAATAATCTTTCTGCTTAGCATCTCTTACCTGCAAATATAGCAGGGATGTTATATTTACTTTAATACTTGTATAAACTATGCAGAAATTTTTTAATAAAATGTAATATATTTTATAAGCTAATAAGACCGAATGGGTAATTAAAGGTTTCTAGTGTGCATTACTATAACTTGCAAATATGGAGACATTTTGGTAATCTTTTCTTACTAAAGATGTGAATGTTTAATGTACTTCACTGTTTCTACTTTGGTAGTCCAATGGGAATTCAGTAATGACATTTTGTCATGTCAAACTGTGAACATAAATTTGTACTGTACAGTCCTCATACTATATTTAGTATAGAACGCATATGTATTATACTTGTTAATAAAACCCTCAGAACATTGTTTGTGGTCACATCGTCCCACGCTGTAGGCCCAAGAGCAGTGAGGCAGGTGCGCGGGCCGGAGGTCGGCCCAGGGTCCCTGCTGGCTCCAGGCAGCGGGCGGGAGGCCCTGGGCTTTCGGCTCGCCCTTCTGCAGCACCCGTGCACCCCTCCCATGGGTGCCTGCCCCACACACGACCACGGGCAGGGCAGGAGCGGGAGGCATTGCAGGCGCTGCCCCTGAGCACCTGAGCTTCTTCTGCCTCCTGGGCCGTGGAGGAGCGGGGCCCAGCAGTGCGCTTAATGGCAAACTCCCAATAGTAGTTTACTCGCCTCTAATTAAGGCGTTCTAATTAGTCCATTGGCAGGCCTGGAGCACCAAACCTGCGAGTTTGCATTTTTTATCATTAGCGAAACGGCTCTCTGGGCCTGGGCCTGCGCCTGCTCCTTTAGCCATGCTCTTCCCCACAGCCCTGCCCCAGGCCGGGGTGCCAGAGCAGGCAGAGCAGGCGCAGACTGCCGACACGTCGACGTGCACGAATCCCGCCACCTCCCAGCACACCCGCAGCCTTTGCTGAGAGATGATGACGCGTAGAGCTGACGAAGAATGGGTTTTATTTCTTCACACCTTTTCAGACGCCTAAAAAGAGTGAGCACAGCTGAATTCACTACGCATCACTTAACACTTTCCATTCCTG
>NW_009610659.1:18180-21923 GCF_000690535.1 Cariama cristata
TGCATCGGGATGTTGGTCTGTTGCTGCCCGGGACCCTGGTGAGCACCTACACTCTACCGTGATGACGTACAGCAGAAATGAGGCACAAAAATAAACCCCTGCAAACAGCAAACAGAATGTGAGAAAATGAAGGGCTTTTATTTCTTGGCATCTTGCTTGGAAATAGCGATTGCTCATTGTAAAGCTAGAGTCAGTTCTCACGTCATGCCGTTGATTTATGAGGTTCATCTGTTAGCGAAGTCGTCAGCATCTGCCCTCCACAGCCTCCCTGCCAGGAGGGAGGGACGGCGGGGGGACTGCCACAGCCACGGACCCAGCGTGGGAGCTGCCACGCAGGAGGGCTGAGCCCGACCTCTCTGCTCTACCCCACGCACCTGCAAGGGACTCCTGCATTGCCTGGGCTGATACCATCCTCCAGTCCAGTTTTCCTGAGGCAAAATGTGGCGTGAGCCGTCATTTTCAGAAAATACTGATAATTTAACCGGCCACTGGGTGTCACCGTTAGTCTGAGCAAAAGGCAAAATTTAAGTGTACAAGATTGTCATTTTCAGAAAATACTTCTTTTCTCGTACTTAAGAAATGAAGCTGGTCCCTCCGTCTTGCCTTCTGTCACTGAGTCAGATCCTGTCATGCACAGAAATCTGCTCAAAGACTCAAAACCGACCTTTGTGTCTTTACTGCATTTTTTAGCTGTAAAAACACTTTTAATGTACTCTCTAGAATTAAAACTCTGGCCTGGGCAAACACTGACGAAGTCGATACACAATGTTGCTTCCATGTGTGCTTCCAGGCCTGCGAGCTCAGTGAGAGCAGAACCTGACATCTTTTTTGCAAATATGGACATTAGTATGACAGTATTTCAAGAGTTCAACCAGATACTCATGTCTTCTAAGTCTTCCAAACTTCTCGAGAAGCAGCTCTACGAACACTTTTTTAAAAAAAAAAAATCTTCAACAGCATACTGCCTCATAAAAAACAGTGAAGAAAAGCATTTGCTACATTTGGCCAAAACAAAAAATAATGAACACTTTATGTACTCTCTGAACAGAAACAGAGTTTCAAGGAAGAAGAAAATTATAGTTCCACCAGAGAAGTGATAAGAAACACTGTCAAATGCTAACTTAAAAAAAAAAAATGTGCTTTATCAAAGGAACTCAGAAGTATATTTTAAGCAGCTGTAGTGTACGGTACAGTACGTAAATAATGAAATACTTGGCATGTGCGTGAAAGATTTGTGAGGTAGGAAGGACAGAATATAATATATAAAACAGTATACACGGCAGGCTTGAGAAACTATTCCTTTCACACCTACCTACAACTTAGATTTCCAAACAATCTTAAAGATGAGGGACTCTTCCACAGCCCAGACCCTGTACAGTTTTTTAGGACATAAACCTCAGTTTGCTGATTCATTACATTTACAGAGACCGGAAAGCCTGATTTGAGAAATTTTACTTCCTCTTTTCTCATCTGGTAAACAGGACAGAATATGTGCCCATTAAAATGTTACCACTAAATGTGAATGCTAATCATGTTCTTAGACTGTAATACTTGGGAGGGGGAGAAGTCTTTCAAGGAGGGGCACAGGTTTTCTGCCAGCATTCTCTGCTGTAAGGCACAGAGGAGCCCTGGAGAGGTAAAGGGTACAAAACTCCTAATCAGCCTAATGTGGACTGGCCTTTGCGAGTGAACAGTTCCTCAAGCACCTGAGAGCTACACGGCACACAAGCCTTAAATTATAGACAGGTTGTAGGGGAAATAAAGAAGCCACTAAAGCTTAGCCAGGCACCTGCCTAAGAGCAGACAGCGATGTTACAGAGGAAGTAAAGAACCTGTACACAGAGGGATGCTGCATGGCTCGGAAAAACCTGTTAAGAAGGAAATGTTGCAGCTCCAGTGGTGCATTCAGGCTGCAGCCCCAGGTTTAACTTCACTACTTCTGTGGAAAATGCCTTGCAGCCTGCTATAACTGGCTGGCTGGCTGGCACATGAGGTTTGTGGTGCACTTTCGGCAGCGCCCCACGGTGCCCAATGCGCCTGGCCACCCATGTTGGGTTGCCATGAAGCACAAGTGACCCTCAGGGTAGGGTAAAGCCTTCCTAACTCGAACTCCTGCAGAGCACTAAGCTCCTCTGTGTATTTGAACATCTCCCCTGCTTTTCAAGCATGCCGCATCTACCAGCTGCCATTGAAGTACCGAGGGTTTAGTGGCCCTTTTTAAGATACACAAAGAAAACTTGGTCCTGGCTTTGGGAAGGGGGAGATCTCAGTTATGTGTTATCACAGAAGTCAGTAGCCAACTTCCCTTCACCTAAAATTAAGCCTTAATAGAAATTTTCAGCCCTTCTTTGCAAAGCTCTACATTGAGAACCAGGCACCTAGTGTCCTACTGCAATAGCCAGTTAACCTGAGCTGGTAGGTGGGTGCACAGCAGCATCTCAGCACCTCTGGACACCAGGAAGCTCTCCCATAGCTTCCCGTCCACTCCTTTGTCTAGCTACCAGCACACATGCCTGGCAGAAGCTCAGTCAGCCACCTTGGCAAGTGTTAATTTCCATTAAGCCGTAAGTATAATTATACAACTCCTCATGACTAGTGAAATGACACCAGGAAGTTTAGTAACAGATAAAAATTCAGAGGTTTATTAGATTGTCAAATTAAATCCAAGCATAACAAATTATTAGTTGTCTCCTATCAACAAATACTATTAATCAGTTTGATTTTAGCAGAGAAATTATTTCCCAATGAAAATTACTCCTTTTTCGCCTGCATGATGACCCTCAGCACTTGACTACCCAGGCAAGGTAACAGAATTCATGGAGTCTGGAGATAAAAGGGGATTCACCTGCAAGCATCAAGCTTCCACGTTTTAGAAAACAGGAAAAACAAGCAACCCAATATAGCTTGATATGATCACAGCAGAAAGCAGCAATATTATAATACTATAAAAATTTCATAAGTTCAGATATTAACTATTATTTTGAAGACAATGAATAGCAAATTCTATGAAATCATGACTTGGTAGGTAAATCTTGGTAGGTAAGTGGGAATGTTTAGTACAGTAAAGGAAGAAGAATATTAAACGGACATTAATGGCTCCAACTTTCAGCTCTTACCCAGTAAAATCTCTGTCTGTGATGAAGGGAGAGACTTCCAGGAAGGGGAAACAGGTTGAAGGCATAGGGATACTGTACCTTTGACATCTGCTATACAAACGTACAGGAAGGGATTTAAGCAAGAGTTTTCTTCTTCTTTGTATTATTTAATTAAACCCAAGCAAGCAGATCCCTCCTACCTTAACCCTACAACATCCAAGTCAGAACAAAGATTAAATGCATGCCTTAACAGTCCTGATGACATTGAATCAACCACTATTTTTGTTACTTTCAAACATAGCTTTCAATGGCATAAGTCCAAAATAAATGCAACTCAAGTCTACAAAAATAAGTGCAATCACTATGAAAATTTCTCTCTCCTCCTCTTAATTGATCAGGGCAAGCACGGAAGACTTCTGACTACTTCCACAACTAGAATATGCAATAGCAACTTCTGTATGTATCACAATTACATTTTGCTACACACTAGGAATACTGTAAAAAACTATAAAGAATTGATTAACAGAATTTAATGCAAGACAGTCGTCAGTTATTCACTAACTGACTTATACTACTAATAGAAGTAACATCACTCTGCCCCTTACTTGCTTCAAGTGATATTGGCAGGTTAATGCTAATAGCTGCCCT
>NW_009610660.1:0-2149 GCF_000690535.1 Cariama cristata
TCTGGGCTGGTCTCTGGGGATGGGAGGACACAGGGGATGTGACCGCAGGGATGTGTGACATGGGGCACAGCGGTCAGGCTAGGGCCACTGCGGGGCTTTAGGATTCCTGGCTTAACCTCCCCTCAGCTCATGGCAACACCCGTCCGAGTACCCCCACACCAGGGGCTTACCTGTGGGTCCCCAACCTGACAGCCTGGCTGCAGCCCCTGAAGAGGGAGGTTTGCCCCACACTGGGGACCCCCAGGGACTCATCCCAGGTCCCCCTCCTCACGGGGCAATGCTTACCTCGGAAATTGAGTGCGGACGCGAAGGTCTGGTGCATGGGGATGCTGATCCTGCAGGGACATGGAGGGGAGAGCTCAGTGCCAGCTAGCCCCAGCCTTCGAGTGGCTGCTTGTGGGGTGGGAGCCCCAAAAAACAGCTGACCTTGCTGGTCCCCCCACCTTGTCCTGCCCCCCTGCCACTCACCGGTTCTCCTCGCCCTCCAGCAGCTTGCGGTATGTGGCGATCTCCACATCCAGGGCCATCTTGACATTGAGCAGGTCCTGGTACTCGCGCAGGTGCCGGGCCATCTCATCCTTCAGGTGCCGGATCTCCTCCTCCAGCCGGGCAATGGTGTCCTGGTATCCACTGGCCTCCCCCGCGAAGCGCTCCTCCATCTCCCGCATCTGGCGCATCAGCGAGTCATTCTGGAGGGACAGCGGGGCTCAGCAAAGGGGGAGGACCCAGAGGGGCCAGGGGTCACCAAGGGTGGGAGCTGGGGATGCTGGGGGGATCCTAGGGGACAGCCAGGGACCTGGGGAGAGCCGTGGTCAGCCCTGAGCTGGGTCCAGCTGATGTGGGACCATGATGTGTGGCCGTCACCCTCCATCTGCCCAGCACTGGGCAGCAGGGTCTGGCAGGGGCAAGCTGGGCAGGTGCTTGGCAACTCAGGCCCCCCAGCAAAACCATCCTGCCCCAGCAGGAGAGCACGGAGAGGTGCAGGAGCACTGGATGTCTGCCTAGGGGGTGGCACTGCCACGCTGGTGGCTGCTGGCTGGCTCCTGTGACCGTGACCATGCCAGAGGAGGACCGTTGTGCCGTGTTTGCTCGCAATCACCTTCCCAGCCTGCAACCAGACACCCCGAGCCCTGCACCCCGCCAGCCTGGAGCCTCCCAGTCTGGGGCACCTTTGGCAATCTGTGCCTTGACCCCGGGGCTCTGCCAAAACACTTCGCAGAGGCCCAGACTGCCACTGGGATACGTGCAGCCCAAATTTGGGGTACAAGTCCGCTCATGGCAGCAACTGGGAGAGCTGGAAAGAGTCCCCGACCCCAGAGATGTCCCAGACGTTCCCGAGTAGCCCTGGAGCAGCAGGTCCCTGCAGGCAAGCAGGGGGGTCTCAAGGTTGCCTGCAGCTCACCGTGCCCTTGAGGGCATCGATCTCGCAGGTGTAGGACTGGATCTGGTGCCGGTACTCCAGCATCTCCTGTTTCGCCTGCCGCAGCGCGTCATTGTTCTTGTTGGCTGCCTGTGTCAAGTCAGACACCTGGGGAGAGACCAGGGTCAGCGGGCATGGCCACCGGGACGGCCGGGACTTGCCACGCTGGGGCCAGGCTGGAGCCCACCGCCTCCCGCACCTTGGACTTGTACCAGTCCTCAGCCTCGGCGATGTTCTTGGCAGCGATGCTCTCGTACTGAGCACGGATGTCCCGCAGCGCAGCCGTCAGGTCGGGCTTGGAGATGTCCATCTCCACCTGGATGTGCTGCTCCTGCAGCTGAGCCTGCAGCTCCCGGATTTCCTGGGGGAGGGGACAAGGTGACAACTCAGGGCACCCGTTTCGTCCCCCGGTCCCACGGGTGCCCACAGGAAAGAGGGTCACCCGTGACCTACCTCCTCGTGCACCTTCTTGAGGAAGGCGATTTCCTCCTGCAGGGACTCGATGCGTCTTTCCAGGTCGATGCGTGCCAGCGTGGCTGCGTCCACGTCCTGGGGGGGACACACGGATTGAGGGGTGATGAGGGGCGGGGGGCGATGCGGGCAGAGCACCAGGGCTGGAAGGTACAAAGCTGTGGCCAGGGCCTTGCCCTGGAGCTGGGGCTGGACTGCTGGGGGGAGATAGGGGTGGGAGGGTAGGCAGAGATCCCACACTGCATGGGGGGAACAGGT
>NW_009610660.1:2887-4287 GCF_000690535.1 Cariama cristata
CCAGGAGGTGGGGACTCGGTGTCCCCAGGGCACAGGGACCAGGAGGGAAGGTGCAGACCGGCAATCAGAACAAGTGGCTCCCCCTGAGCATCTGCCTTTGCTGCCAGGTGCCCCCACGCTGGTCAGACCCCAGGGGGTTGCTCAGTCTGGCTGCCCTTGTGGCTATTCCCTCCTGGCCCCAGCCCTCTCCTCGGCACCAGCCAGGCCCACGGGGTCCCTGCTGCTCCTGGGGTACCATGGATACCCAGGGCAGGCCTGGAGTATCCCTGGCCTGCGGAAGTGTGGCTGCTTCCTCCCCTCCCTCCTTTGCATCCGGAGCTGGTGAAGCACCCCCCCGGGTCATCCTCCCACTCGCTTCCGCCTGCCTGGATGGCTCCATCCATCCATCCATCTGTCTGTCTGTCTGTCCCACAGGGTTCGGCTCACCCATGAGCTCACCAGCCCTCCCCGGTGTGAGCAGGGATGGGGACCCCAGGGGGAGGCACTCCGATTCCCCAGCTCTGGGGGTCCCGAGGCATCACAGCCCGGTCTCAGCCCCACTGCAAGGAAGGTAATGGGTGACACCCCTGCTGCCAGAGCCGTCCTGCCTGCTGGGTGCTGCCTGGGTGCCTGGCGAGGGCTGGCAGCGGCCGTCCAGAGTGCCCTGCTGAGATGCCCTGGCTGTGGGCACCTCCCTCACCCTGCCCCACGCTGCTGGGCCAGCTCCCCCCCACCTGCCCCACGCCGTGGGTTGGGGAGCACTCAGCACGGGCATAGCAGGTTGCAGGTGCCCTTCTCCCTCCCGAAACTCACAGCCACCATGCCAGGACCCACCACCCTGCAAAGTACCTTGCAGGTGGGTGCAGCCAGTGAGAGGCACAACCAGGGTGCGCTCCCACCCCGGGAGACGGGGCGAGGGGGACAGAGTAGTGGGGCCACAATAGGCTCCAAGTGTGAGGCACAAGGGTGGCAGTGGGCACCCGAGAGGCTGCTAGGGCGAGCTCTGCCACCTCCCATCCGTAGGGATGGAGATGTACGAATGGATGCCCACAGGAACACGCCGGGGCCCCCCACTCAGCTTGAGCTTCGGCAGGTCAGCGAGCAGGTTGTCGCGCTCGACCTCGACACGAGCCCGCTGGTTGGTGAGCAGGTCCACCTGGCGCCGGAGCTCCCGTAGTTCCTCCTCGTACATCTCGGCCACACGGGTGGGCTCCTTGCCCCGCAGGCGGTTCACCTCGGCCACCATGAGGGCATTCTGCTGCTCCAAGAAGCGTACCTTCTCGATGTAGTTGGCGAAGCGGTCATTGAGCTCCTGCAGCTCCACCTTCTCGTTGGTGCGGGTCTGGAGGAACTCCTGGTTCATGGCATCGGCCAGGCTGAAGTCCAGCAGCTCGCCGGCACCTTGGTAGGCACTTTGGTAG
>NW_009610661.1:0-8203 GCF_000690535.1 Cariama cristata
TTATCCTTTGTGTGCCCGGAACGCGCAGAAAATGCGTTAATGCGTAATGGCGCATTGAGGGTAGGGCTGGGGTTGCCCTGAAGACGAACCCCCCCGCCGTACTTGGGTGGGGTTAAAAAAAAAAAAATGAAATCTTACATTTGCAAACCCGGCTTTTCTCCCTGAGGCAGTAAAATGGTGCTTAAAAATATTTAGTCAAGGAGCTGGGGGGTGGGGAGGGAGGAGGTGGGTTGCGGGTTTTGGTTGTAGAGGATAGCGCTCCACCGGGGTTTTATGTTGCAGCAGAATTGGGAGGTGGCAACAAAGTTGTCCTGTATTGCTAGCCAAGGTCAATTGCCCTGGCCGTTATCTGGAAAGTTTGCTGATGCCTTCGTTGCACAACGCGTTTATAAGCTGTCTCAGGCTGGAAGCATACCCTTCCCTGGTTTTCGTTTTCATTTTGTGGTTTAATAGCTATAAAATAACTACAAAGGTTAGGGCTTAGGTTTCCCCCTCCCTTTATATTCTAGAACAAGCTAGTGCCCTACCTAAGCTGCCAATATGGCAAATTTTTTGCTTAAACATCTACTAAGCAATGTAACGCAGCAGGGAGTGGCCTGATGTCAAAACACGGACCCTTGGGTTTAGGCAAAAATTTTGTACGGTCTTCTGGTATATGCCATTCCCTGTGCGGTATAAACGCAGCCTTGGGATCACCCTGATCAGCTTTTCCTGATCCTATAGAGGAGAAGGGTGCCCAGCAAGAATCTTTCTAGTTCTTGCTATTGGTCTAGCTTTTTTTTTGTTTCAGCAGCACCTTTGATACTCTCGTGTGCTTCCCCGTTTCTGTGTCTTCGGTGTTTATTTTTGGATGCTACTCGGGCTCAGACTTGTTTGAAGTTCAAACACCTGAGCCACTGTCGCAGCTTTCTCGCCCCAGCTGTAGTTGGAAATTTGTGGTTGGGGTCACCTTCGTCAGTAATTTCCATTCATTCTTTGTTTCCTGCTGCAGCTTCTTATATTCTCTTTCAGTCTTGCGTCTAAATGAGCCCACTGGCCGCTTCAAAAAATGGTTTGTGCGTAAGAACACCCTCTGAGGCTGAGGATGGTAGTAGCAGCTTTGCTGGGCTGTGGAAGAAGAGCAGATGCTGAGACTTGTTGCACAGGAGGGCTCTGGGGTATTGCGGACGGAGCGCCTGTACGGCCGGCACGAGGCTGGGCTTTGGCGTTGTGCAAGCAGACACGCTTCAGGGTGACATCGGTGGGATGTCACCGAGTCTTAAGGATGTGGAAACAGTTGCAATTGCTTTCTGATAAGTTATTTCCAAAAAAGCAGTGGCAACATCTGGAACTTGCTTAGCTGTTTCCCAAGTGCCAGCTCTATCTGTATCAATACAGAACCCATTTAGAAGTTTGATGCCTGACTGCTGTTTGTGATTAGCCCGTATCACCAGCCACATTCCCCGAACTGGCTGGATGAAGCTTGCTTCTGTTGTTCTTGAACACTGTTGTCTTACTAAGTTGCCACGTAGGTCTGCTTCAAACTCCAGGTAAATGTCTTCAGTGTTCCCTTTCCCGTTCTCTGGAGATGTACCATTGATTTTCAGCTGACCGACGTCTCCGGGGATCTTTAAGTGTGGGGTAACTTCTGCGGTGAGGGAGCCCAGGGGCAGTGCCTGGGTGTTTGGAGGGAGAAGAGGGAAACAGCAGACTGCTGTTGAAGCTATTGGGGGGGCGGAAATAATTTTTGTAGTTATTTTAACCTACAGGGTTACAGGCCTGTAGCAAAAGAGTTACTCGACACTGGAGGAGAGACAATAGAACAGACAACTGAAAGCAATCTGTAGCAATGCATTTCTTTTCAGGAGTCTGAAAGCAAGAAATCAAAATATCAACTTTTTTTTTACTGGGGATTCTGTCTGCAACACCGTTCTGCTTTTCAACTGGTTAGTCTTTATCTGGAGGAATGAGGATCTGCCGCGATCTTCTGATACAAATCCTAGAATTTACCTGTCTTCCTCCTTCCATTCTGACCTTCTGAAAGGCCACGCCACATCCAGCTGTCCCTGGGCCTCAGCTTCTTGCCTCCCTTCTTGCACTTAGCTTCAGCAGTCGTTCCTTTCTTAGCACTTTTTTTGATGGACTTGAAGTCTTAAAGCCTCACCTCCTAAAACCAGTTTTCTCTTTTTCTGATGATAACGGTAGTTCTTTCATCTCCTTCAGTTTGACAGCCATATTTTGTGAATGTGGGTTGCTTTAGGTGGGATCTCACTGTGTTGTGTAAAAGATCGCTAATACCTCTCTAGCTATACCAGAAAAAACCATTGTGCTAGGACCTGTCTTTATCATGATCATAAAGCTATCGTGTAGTCATCTTGTGATTAGTGGTGGTGTCTAAGTCTCTAACTTGTTCCCACCTCATGTACTCTCAGCTTGGACCAGAAATTCTTAGTGTCCTGTGCATCAGACTCACAATATGTTCTTCTTGACCAAATGCGATCCTTCTTCTGCAACTTCAGCATCAGATCCCCTGTTGATACCATGGCTTATGGATGCTGCCTCTCAATTTGGAGACCTACAAATTTCAGTAACAGCTTTTTGTGCTCGTCACCAGTGAAAATCAGACCAGTCGCTAAAACATTTAATGCTTATTGTTAATCATCTAGCAAAATCTGCTTGTTACGGCTTCTTGGTCTGTTTCCTACGCGTATTGTACTCCCTAGGCTACCTTTGTAGCCTTGTTGAAGCCCATATTATAGCTGCGTTTTATGGACAGCGAAGCAACTTGTCAATTAAAAAAGGCTGTGGTAACAAAGGATATTTTTTGTAAAACCATATTGTATTTCCATTCATTTTCTGTTGGCTTTATTTCTTAATTTGAAGCATAGCTGGGCTTTAGAACACTGCCGAGACAAAATTTGGTGTGGTGGTCCCTGCAGACACTTTGTTATACGGCCGCTGAACTCCTGCTCTCCAGCGACAGCACCCTGTCCGCTTCGACTTACCAATGGTCTTTGCTGCCAGACTGAAAAGTCGTTGAGTCAGTTCTCTTGGGTATTATGGGCTGGAAACCGGGCTTGCCCACAGTCTTGCAACCTGTCAAAAGCTTCTGCTTTGTCTTGAGAGCTGGTATTGCAGCGGAAAGCGCGTACTTGGGAGATGGCTGATGGTTGTCCGGATGCACCACTGCAGAAATCCTCCCTTCCCGTTTCTTTCTTCATCTTCAAGTGACACCACGTATGCCGATGTAGTGCTATGTAGCCCATTTTTGGGTTAGATTTTGTAGCCTTCATGCTGTGATATTGTATGACTTAAAATCCTAGAGGAAGCCCAAATAGCCATGTAGTGTGGCCAGTAGCTTTGGATTTTTTGGGGGTGTTTTAAAAGAAGAATCTCTTAGATTGCAGTTATTAAAGTGTTGCCTGTTTTGGTCTCTCAAGGTTGTCGTTTGGGCTGAAGAGAGAGCAAGATGGCTGGGTATGAGCATAAGTGCTGGCTCCTCTGTCCTTCTTTATGGAAATGAAGCAGTAATGGCAGGCACTGTCTGCCCTTTGAACAAAAAAAAAAAGCTGGAAACGAAGCAGGAGAAATCCCATAGAAAAATGAATCAAGGCTATGTGGGCATGAAATGTGTGGGGGCTGCAGGGTTTTTGCTTTGAACAAGCAAGAAAGCTGTTAGGTGTGTGAGAAGAGCTGCTGGTACTCAGCAGGCTGGGATGGGCTGGTGGATTTGTATAGGAGCAAACCCAAGTCTGTCTTGAGGACCTCGGAGATGGGGCTGGCGGCTTTAGGATAAGCCCACCGGAGAGCCTCTCTCGGTACTGTGAGGACCGACTGCTTCCACGGATCGGAATTGCTTATGTATTCAGTATTCTGCAAACACTGGTTTTCCATAAAATGTGGCTGTCTTAGGGTCTGGACAAAGGGTAGGCATGGAAATTGTTACATCTCAAAGCAGAAAATGAGGCAGGTCTTTAAAGCAGCACGAGCAAATAGGAATAAACGTTTTTTTTCTAGTCATTTGTGTAACTAAAACAATTTTAAAAGCTAATTTGATTTTTCTTCCATCAGCTACATATTATACAAATAAATGAGCAGTTATTTTTAAATACTTTGAATATAAAACTTGACTGCATTCTAATTATTTTGGCATCTGTAACACTGCTTTATGTAATTAAATAATAGTATTGAAAGCCCTACTTTAGTGTTCAGCCGGCAGTTGCTAGTGGCAGATCTAAAAAATAGTTCCATATGCAGAAAAAGTCTCCCAAGCTTTTCAGTTTTTAATTTTGCCATTTTTGTTGTTCAGACTTGTACAAGAGATGAAAATAGATGGGAAGGGTTTTTTGTTACTGTTGAGACAGTAGTGAGGATAACTGTATTGTCACACACTTAGGGCAAATGTAGACTTTTTTAATTATCCCCCCCGTAGTAGGGCATACACGTGCATGACAACTATTGCCTTGTAACTTTGAGTTAAAAATTGTAGGCTCCTTGTATTGTATCTCCTTTTTGGTCTGACTTAGAGAATTATATTCCTTGGGCTGTAGAATGTCAGGATTTAAGAAACCCTTGTTTAACCTACCTTGCTCTGGTGGTCAGGGTTTCATTATTTTAAAAAAAAATAGTAGTGTTAGCGATGGTTTTACTAAAGGATAATAAAGGAGAAAGTAAAATTTTATTTTTATTTGCATTGGTCTAAATCCTCTGAAAACCAGACTGACCTGTTATAAAGTAACCTGATCTATAAAACCAGAAGTGTCACCTGGCTAGCCTGGCAAAATGGGGTGTTCTAGGAATTATTGTAAATAAACTTGCACAGTGCTGAAAGATCTTACATGCTTGACTTGAGATTTGACATTTGGTTTCTTTATCTTTCAGTGTAAGCTCTCAGGTATCAACACACAGGTAATGTGTGCTTTAAAATACAACTTGGAGTATCGCCGCAGCACCATATTTAAGGCTGGCATGCTCTCCGAAGCACCGTATGGACTGATACAGGTTACCTAGCTTGCTCTATGATGGCCTAATAGAATGTAGGCGTGTTTTAAAATACCAGAGAATACGCATTTCACTATGCACTTCAGGCGCACTGTGTTTTTTGCTTGTTCTGTCTCATGTCCCTGCCCTGCTAACGTACAGAAGGAATAATTGACATCCATAGGATGATTGCTGCCTTAGTTTTTTTCACCTCAGCATTTTCTTGATACTTGAACATCATCTGTGTGGTGTAGGAAGGGGTATAACTCAAATAATGACAATCTATAAACAGCTTCCAAAGCGGCTCTTTATGACGTGTCTACAGAGACAGCATCTGCTTACGGTGTATCCCTGCAGGCTCGTATGGGGCTCTGCAGTGGTTTAAACTTCTGTTAATGTTAAGAAAAATAATTGGATGTTAGGTTGCTGTGGTAGGATTTATAGCAGGTAACTAACTTATAAAATATAAGTGCCTTGTTATCCCTACTTCCACAGAAAAACAGCTTTCTGCAGGCATTGCCTATGTGCCTTGCTTTCATATTGGGAGCTTTTTTTGACAAATGACACCTGCTTGCCAGAAGTGGAAGCCTGCAGGTTTGGTGAAGCCGTAGGAGTTCGGCTGTCCACCATGGCAGGAAGCTTCAGTCCTCACTCGTGCCTCTTCAGATACTGAAATCAGTCAACTGTGAGCTGTTTTTCATTGCAAAACCTTGATTATTTTTTTTTTCCTCCGGTACCTGTGGTATTACTTGTCTGTGCCATACAAATGTGTTTAGTGGGGTGGATGGTTGCTCGGAACAGGCTGAGGGGAGAAGGAGACGTGGCTGTGTCTGACGTCAGGCTAAGGTGTCCTGCAAGGAAACATGGCTTGTGTTTTGCCCTGTTTAGAAGATGCTGTGTTTTTAACTACTAATATTTGTAAGTGTTTCGATACTTGAGGAAAATATCCTTTATAGCTTACTTCCACCATCCTAAGTTTACTTTAAGGATTTAAACTGGTGGCTAAGTTTGTTTGAATTGCTCCAGGTAACTCATTGGTGCTCAAAACTTCCAAGTGAAATAGCAGAGTGGCCCACTTGGTCAGAAATACGTACAAATCTCTAGCTAGGATTTGTAGCCATGTTTTCTTAAACATCTTTTGGAGACAGGCGAGTTCGCGGACCACAGGTTGATGTGTGTTTTTATCCAGTCTTGTTTGTCGAACACTTTAAAAAGCTTATTTTAATTAGGTGGCTTTCTGACTTAGTGCTTAAGCACTTCAATGGAACCAGTCCTGTAAACGTAAATATTTTAAAAGAAATTGTCTTCAAAGATGTATGGTTTTTATATTCCGAGTATCTCAAAGACAAAAAAAAAGGCTAAAAGATAACTGGTACTTGTCAAGGAGTAACCTTGTCATGTCTTTACCTGCAGCTGAACGATTCTGAAAGATTTGGAGCTCTTGTTTCTGACAAGTGCTTGGAAGCTGATCCCTTAGTCAAACAGATTATGTTGCTGAGTAACTGCTAAAGCCCAGTTCTCCTGCTCAAGATTAGGCTCTGCTTTCAAGTTAAAAAGAAACGGGCAGCAATAGGAGTTTTGGCTCTTCCCCTCCTACCTTCTGTGTTTTCTCTCTTGGTCTGTGTGGGCAAGCACCAGGGAAGAAGGACGTACTGTAAAGTGGATTGGGGAACTGACCCAGCGTGAGAAGTAAAATGGCTTTTATAGACACTTGTGGGGAGGTTTCTTGGTTTTTTGCAGGGTTTTTTTGCAGCCAGAAATCTCCTTTTGCCATATGGCTGGGTGCGAGATCCGCACCCTTCATCGCACCATGAGACCTGTCACATCTGATTGTCTGAAGCGTACTGAAGCTTAGGGGGAGATCTGATGTTACAGGTGACTTGAGTGCTTGTTGGGGTGAGGAGCCTGTTCTGGCTGATGTGCTGTAGTACCATAATGCTCTCTGTTCCTGATGTCAACGCTTTAGCCAAAGGACAAAACAAAGTACTTGAAATAGCCAGAAGAAGGTACTTAAATTCTGCATCACTATAACATCATGTTAGCCAAATGTGTGAATTTCATGTGAAATAAAATTTATAGAATAATACAGTTTTAATTGCAAGTTAAAACAAAACTTCTTCTGAAAAAAGTTGATGTTTTTTCTTGCTATTGCCATATAGCCTTAAAACTAGAAGATCTCAAAGGAAAAATCATTTGCAGATCTGGTTTTGAAGTATTATAAAAATACCGGCATATATTTCTTTATCATTCATCTTCAGAATGCTGGTAAAGTTGCACTGATTGATGTCCAAGCATCGTGCTGCTGCTTTGAAAAGTGATCTTAAAGCTGGGAGGACATTTCAGACTTTATTTAATATATTGTATGGACAGAACCCAGTTTTTTGGGTTGCTTTCAAGATGCTGTGCTCGAGTTAATGACCATTAGGATTAACGTACTGCTAGTTGTTACGCCATTTCTCTGCTGCTCTGCCAGTTCCTGTTCATTGAGACTAAATCTTCTTTTTAACTTCTGTCATGGCTGAGGACTGCTTTTCAGTCTGTTGTCTGTAAAGTACTTTGCTAGAGGGTCTCGAAACGGTCTCAAGTTGGGCCAGGGGAGGTTCAGGCTGGACATTAGAAAGAATTTCTTCACTGTCAGAGTCGTTAGGCATTGGAACGGGCTCCCCAGGGAGGTGGTGGAGTCATCGTCCCTGGAGGTGTTCAAAAAACGTTTAGATGTGGCACTTCAAGACATGGTTTAGTGGGCATGGTGGCGTCAGGTATACGGTTGGACTTGATGATCTTTGAGGTCTCTTCCAACCATAATGATTCTATGATTCTATGAATTGGCCTAGGCTGATCTGAAGTTGGGTAGCTGCGGGCATGCCTTTCTGTCCCAGTTTGTGGGGTGCCGACCCCAGTATGGCCATGCACTCATCAGGCCTGGTGTGTGCAGGCGGAAAGCTAGGCTTTAATGGTGGGAGCTGGTTTTCAGCCAGATCAGCTTCATGAACTCATTGTGCCAGTGTAAGGGAGAAAGTAAAGATGTTGCAGCCTTGACTTTAATTAGCTTTTAAAATGCTGTCAAATCTGATCCCAAGGTTTTTTGCTACTGTACAGTAACTTTGTGCGCGTTACATCTCCAGGTTAAAAAAAGCCATTTTGAAAATGATGGCAGTAAAAAATGAGGACTATAAGCAATCCCTCTACTGAGAATATTTGCAGGAAGGCAGAAGTATGTTCCTTACTCAGTGCTACCTGCGTG
>NW_009610662.1:0-227 GCF_000690535.1 Cariama cristata
TGCGACAATATAAAAAGAAACTATTTTCCGCTTGACTCTCAAGACAACAAGAGATTTTCTGACATTTTATTGTATTTATAAAGAAATATTCTGGACTAACGTATAAACACATTATTTTTTACAAATACAGATACAATAATATACACATAAAATATACGGTTATGCTTTTTTACATATGAATAAGTATATAGGGGTTCTATAGGGCCTATATATAAAAATGTAGGGAA
>NW_009610662.1:258-6000 GCF_000690535.1 Cariama cristata
GAAATTATCTACTGTAATGTCAGGGACTAAAGGAGTTATGCCCATGATGTCCTGTTATTTAATCATTTATATGGAACACATCAGATATACAGCTAGTGGAAAAGCATGAAGAGGTCATAGTTCTTAACTTATTTGGAAACTATCAATGTATATGACATCCCATCACTCTTAGGCTGTTAGTTCAGCATGAAAAAAGAGTGAGCCAAATTCACCTCTTCAGGAACATGACTGAATTGGATGATAGGTGAACTGCCGTAACTTTTCCTAAGTTTACACATCACACAAGGTTCATAGCTTACTGGCAATTTTATTTTAAAATAAGCCTCATGTTCTATTTAGGATGCATCAGTAATTGCAACTTTTAGTGCGTAGCCTGGGACTGGCTTTTGCAAATTTGCAAATTTACCTTGTAAATCTGGAGAACCCCAAAATTAGGTTCTCTTCCTCTGTTTACAGAAGAGAAATGACACATGTGGTTTACAAAATGTTTCCCCAGAAGGAGAGCGCTAAACATCTGAGTAATGCAAGAGATTTACAAACTAAAGCCTACAAAAGTGGTTTTCCAAGAGCAGCAATGATTAACACAACCCGTCAGAGCTTTATTTATTAGTTAGGCTCTCTGTGCCAACTCCAACCACAGAGTTGGAGGCATGAGCATGCATGCACTCATACACACACATGCACATGCACACACAATGCACTTGGTGTTGCAACATGCTATTAAGGTATTTCCTTCCTTTCTGTAGAAAGCATTATAGAAGATGAAGCAGCTCTCCCTTTTCTTCCCAGCACACTGTGATTCTCCAAACTCAGAATTCATGTAGTTCTGAAATTCAAACTGGAGGAGGTTTTCCTCATTCTGTGCAGATCAAAGGCAAGGGGGGGGTCATTAGGCAAAGAAAAAAAAAAACAAACAAAACAAACAAAAAAAACACAACAAAACAAAATTATGCCTCATATACAATGCAAGGGCCTCTTCATTTCTAAGTTATGCAGATGACCCCTCCGCAAAAATAACAATCTCTAGGAACTTGGAAGAAGAAACTGTAGTCCCAGTTGCTTTGACCTAAATAAAGTGTCTGTGTAATTATCTTCAACAGGGCTTGCCAAAACATCATTTTATACTGTTCAAATGCATATTCTAAGAGGGGATGGAAATTTGAGGGACAGGATGGCAAGCAAAGTACATTTTATTTCTCTGAACAATTAGAAAGATTATAATAATACAGCAAATACTGTGCATCCTGCCACTATGTGCCATCTTCCATCCCAAAGGATCTCAAAGGGACTTGTCACTAATTCCATTTTTCTCGTTCCAAAAAATAACATGTCAACCTTTAACTATTTTGTTCCATACAGTACAATACATACTTAAATTTCCTACTTCTCTTTTCATTCTCATGAAACTGCCAATGTGCATTTGTTTGGTTTTTTTCCCAGTGACTTGGGATTCCATGCAGTCTTGATAAACAGGCATCTTTGCTCAAATACAAGCCAAATTTTGCTCATAAATCATACCTTCCTTCTTCATTGCAGGCATTTTGCAAACCTTTTACTCAAATATTGGAGATAATCGGGCAATTTTTGTTATGCAATAAGAAAACTGATAAATCTTATTTTGAAAGGATTTGCATGGAAACAAAATGTCAGTTCAGTCAGTGAAAACTGAGGAAATGAGAAGTGAGAATTTTCTTCTTTTGATTAATTTTTTTTTAAAATTGAACTTTTGATCAAAGTATCTATTAAACAAACAAAGCTATTTTAAATTAATAATTTGTTATGCTGGAAAACATGATTTACAGGATGATGTAAGAGTTCAATACCATGACATCTTTTTTCATTATAGAAGTACAGATTGATTTGTGAGATACACAACCCAACAGCTGCCTGAAACAGAGGATATGTCAAAAAAAAATAGGAGAAACATATTCAACATTCCAAAATGTTTTGCAGATTTTTAATAAAAACTGAAGTTCTATTTCCTCAAAACTTAGAAAAATAGAAGAAAGGAATAAACATCTCAGGCTTTCTTCCTCATTATCTTAAGCTGACATTGGCTTAACCTGACAAATTAAATTCAAGAGTCTTTAGGACTTGCCTGTAACTTCGAGAGGGATTTTTATAGACAGAAAATTATTCCCTGACTTGGAGTCTGGCCAGGGCACTGCAGAGAGCAGAATCTTGAGAAAAAGCTGTATGGTCAAAACAAGGGATACGCTTATGCTAAAATTGTTTGGTATAAAACCCTCCTCCTGGAAATGAGATGAACTGTCAGACTACCACAGTGACCATCCCAAACAAAGCAGTAAAGCATTTCATCATGAATGTTATCCCACACTGTGTAATTTCAGACAATAGACACTAGTTTGTTCTCAATGAGTTTGAGCAATTTGTCAGGAAATGTGAAAGCTGGTCAAGTAGAGAAAGGAAAAAATTTCCAGCCTATTACAGAAAACCTCAATGAGGAAAAAAACAGAGGGAGAGGATCTCTCCCACAGAAGACCTTACTAGGTTGATAGCTAGATGTATGCTGATAGTCCCTGTGTTGTTAGAGCTTTATTAGAGCCAACAGTGAAAGTATAAGTAAGACAAAAATTGAGACTTCCAAAGTTCAGAGCATACAATAGCTGATGAACTAGTGACATCTCAAAACTACCATCAGGAGACCCTGTTGGGATCAAATGTAATCTCAGCAGAAATAATATATTTGTGAGGAAGATACGTGTGTTGATCAGATAAAGCTTCAATCATGTAACACAGCAGTGGCTGGGCATATTATTCACAAATATCACAGATACACACTTATTACAAACTCAGGACATTAACATGAAGGTGGTACGGAGACTCAGTCAGCAGGATGTGGAAAGGAACATAGCAGACAAACAACCAGTAAACATCAGAACAGACTTTCAAAACACCCTGCTAACAGAAGAACCAAGTACAAGCCAGTCTCTTATCATCACAAGAATAAATTGCATTGGCACCAACATCAAGATGCCTGCAAGGTAAACACAAGACTTTGTACAATACTGGCATGAAAAAAGTAACTCTCTTAAACCCAGAAGAAAACACCTTTAATTCTCCAAGCGAGTTGGAAGCTCACAAAAACTATAAAAGAAAGAACTTGGTGTGAAAGGGTGTTCACTTATATAATTGATGAGAGTTTTAAGTGTATAAGAAAGTTCTGCTAACCACACTTAATGTTGCTATTTTAACTACAGTAAAAAGCACATTAGGAAAGGTGGCTTCCCAAAAAGGGATATTGTGTTTTGATAGTCTGCTCATGTGATACATTTATGTCCAATATCTTCAAAAACTCTGCTTTCAAGAAGTGCCACATGAGAGAGGACACTGTACGTGTAGGAAGGACGAAAACCTGAACTATGCACTGCTTTGGCTCTCTCTCTTTTTGTACTTGAACATCAAACACCAAGGACATCACTTCCCTCTTAGTTCACCTTTTTAGCTTACCTGATAACCCTTAACACTTCCTTTCAGGGAAGTATAACTTCTAGGTGCTGCCTTTTCTCCTTTCTTCCCATGAGTGCAGTAAAGATGAAGCTACTAATGTCCTTCAAATGAAATGACAACAGCTGTAAAAGAGAAGGCATTATCTGGGGTTCTGAAGAGACAGGTTACTTGTCACCTTCTGCGTTACGTGTTAGTGCTGTGCTGACTTATTGCTTTTTTTCTCTTTAAAGTGGATTTCACATTTTTCTCTAGCAGCTCCTTTGACTTCTGTGGACCTTTGTTTTGTTGTTTATTTTGTTTTTATCTGCAGGAACAATGCATGCTGTTTTTCCCATAGTGTTTTTGTACACTATGACCCAAAATCTAACACTTCCATTTCTTAGTATCTACAACAGAAAATTCCAATATTTTGAATTAACTTTTCTATTGACACCAACCTCCGCCCAGCACAGGAACAATCACATAGTATGTCTATATGTTGTATTGTGGGTAGACGCAAACACTCTGCCAGTGTGCTAAGCCAACCACACTCCACTCAACCACAGTTAGCAAAGCATTAAACCTGACATAATAAGCCCACTTGATAATGAATCCAAATATGCTGACTACAAGAAGGCAGATGACTATCTTACTGCTTACAATGTCCCATTTTTTGCAGCTCAGCAGGGTTATGTCCTCCTACACGTCAAATGAGCGTGCAGCTCACACACCATATCAAAGCACCCACCTCCGAGAGGAAGCCAAGCCAATGGATTCATTTTATGTATCTACAGCCACTAAATATTTGCAGTGAGCGAAAACACACGTTCAGATTACAGCTTTCCCCTGCTAAGATTCATGTTAAATAATTTTCAACTTCCTTTTCAATTATGTGCCTTAGAGCCCACTTTCCAGATTGAATCTTTACACTAGGCAGACTGGATCTATGCTAGAACAGCAGGTCTCATTTCAGCAGGTATCTGGTTGGAGACGTCACCCAGAAAGCCAATAGTTTTCTGCAGGGGAGAATGGAACACAAGTAACAAAGCTGAAGGGCTGAGGACCCCAGTACAAGCAAACACAGTGAGCAGATTTGGATATGCACGGCATGCCATCTCAACAGCACATTGCCATGGGTGAGCAGAGCCTCTGATTCTCAGCCCCAGGCAGCAAGGACAGCTTGCAATGGGAGGGCAACTAGAGCCAGGCTCAGCCTTCTGAGGACAGAATTTGCCCTGTCTCAATTCAAATTCAGAAAGACAAGCAAGGAGGCTGCTGCAAATGTCCTGAATTTTTAGCCTGTCCTTTTAGAACAATGTAAATCATGTGAGAAGGATCAGAGGAAGTGAAGGAGACAGGCAGCTCCTGTGCCAACCAATAACGGTGTCAGGCCTTCTCATTACATGTCTCCCCAAACCCCATCAACTGAGGCAACACTCAGAGGGTCAAAGAAATCCATTAGTTGTTTTCCCCTGAATATTTCACAAACATCTCTTGCCCAGTGAACCAGTCTCTCCTGTACACCCTGAAAAACCACAAAGCCAGGTTATCAGAACTTGCAAAATGCATCCCATTCAACAATCTCTACAATACTACAGTGGCTGAGGATTGGATCTGATATGTCTGATGGTTATGGGCAGCAAATTCCAAAAACCCCTTACCATTTCAGTTCTCCCTGTGTGATTTACGTGTGACTGTATTACATGATGGTTGTTGGTTGTCTGAAGTTTAATTTCCAGAAGGATTCTCTTCAAAGCTTCACTTCCAAAAAGCAACTAAGACATTTGTTTTCTCCACTGAAAACAGCTCTTGATTTTGGGAAATATTGGCATTGATTATTATTAATCCTTCTGTGTGAAAACTGTCTCCCACAGGCAAGTAGTCACAGCAGGTATCAACAATATGCACCTACAGACTTCCAGTCATTCAATGTGGGAGCAGAACTGAAGAATTTCTTCCTTCAGTCACAATTAGTTTTTTCTCTCTGCCTATCTATAACTTTCTCTGTAAGGAAAGTGATATTTGTTGTCATAGCTTCAGCCTCACTATGTAAGTTAAAAACATGCCCTGTCTCCATTACATTATTACAGGCAGACTTTCAACTCTGATAGTCTATGAGCTAAAGTCAAGGAACGTGTGCCAGCTGTTACAAAACAATTTTCCTGGAAAATAGCCACCGGACCAGCAGTCAAACTAGGACATTCTACATACAAGGAAGAATAAAATTAAAAAAAAAAAAAAAAAAAAAAAAAAAAAAAACCACAGAACAAAAAATAATTTTTAAAAACAAAG
>NW_009610662.1:6020-9840 GCF_000690535.1 Cariama cristata
AAAACATGTCTATACTAACCACTAAATTTGATGATCCATGAACATTCACTGCAAGAAGAGTACCGAAACACTCACCCCAGCATCTTCACTTTCCATTGAAATTTGCTGCAGAAATTCAGGTGTCTTTCTCTCCTGTCGAAACTTGGATACTTGTGCATCTGAGTATCTGAGGACATCGCATTATGTGATGTGTCTCACATCCATCACATGTTCTTTGTTCTCTCATCATCTCCCCACGGAGGAGGAGTATGTGGCGCCAGGCCTCTTGTTTTCCTAGGCTTTTGGGGTTTTTTTTCTGGTTTTGTCTGCACATGTTGCTGCATACTGGATAAAGCAAGGTCACAAAGCAGTCTCGCACTTGGAGCGGAAGACTGTGAGGCTTGTGATGGTCCTTAGCTTCTTCAGCTTTTGTTTTAATTGACAGATAGCTTTGCTAAGGCTGTGTTTCCTTCACAGACAAGCTTTACCCAAATGGAATAGTGCTCTTTAGAGCCAGAAGAGCAAGACTATCGGTGTCCACCACCAGAATGCTATTTATGTAGCTTTCTACAAACTTCAGTGGATAAATCCCACGTGTCCCCTCGAGAATTCAAGTGAGGAACTGTGGCTTGGGCCCTTTTCTGATCGGAAATGACTAAGCCTAATGATCCTCGTACTACGAAGCATGACAACAAGAGAAAATATAGGTACTGTAGCTTTATTTAACACCTGAAACAATCTCTGCAACAAATGTTCACACCATTTAACTTCAGGAGGGAGCTTTGGTGACTAAGTTAAGAACAAACTCCCATGTGTTCAGAGGCTGGGGGTTCAGAGATAGGAGCCTACTTGTCCTCCCAGATGCCTAGGCTCGTATGCCAGTTTCCTCGTGCCAGCATGAACACAAATCACACCAACACTAACCACAGACCTACTCACAAGTAAGAACGAACTTGAAGTACTCAGCTCCCTCCAGACCATAACGTTATGTAAAATCCAGGAGGAGCAGTCGCAAGATGTGACAACACCGCACGGCCATGATTGCTGGCATAGAAGGAGGATGTTTAGTCAGCTTGTCCAGGATGTATTGAGAGCTGTTGGCAGCCGGGAAGGACAGTTTTGGGCAGTCGTCAGGGAAATTGCAGATGGATTAAACATTTTGGAGGGCCCGGGTATCTCAGTTGCAGGAGAATGAACAGCTGGGAGGAGAAGGGGACTGTGAGCACTCTCATCGCGGCCAGAAGGTGCTTCTCTGGGACTGGCTCCAGTTGACCCTGTGCATCCTCATGGCAAAGCCAAGCCATTCTGCCCTGCAGAAACCAAGGTGCACAGGAGGGCATTGCTAGTTGTTTGGGTTTAGCATTTTGGTTATTCTGTTGTGAATTACCCAAAGGAACTGCTGTTCCTGGTGGCTGAGGTTCACAGTGTGGAACTGAAAGCCTAAATCAAAGAAAACGGAGAATGTGTGTCTCTGTGTATAAATACGTCATTAGCTATCCTGAAGACTCGAAACAGAATTAATTGTTCCAGAGGCAAGAAAGCTTACATTTAAGACAATGAATACAATGTCAGTCCACCAAGAAGAAACAGAGAAGCACATGTTTAGGATATGCATATCAAGGTTTTTAATGTTATCAGAAGGGAAGTTCTTTCAAGAAATGCAAAGTGTCCTGATTTGGCTTGAACACAAGTATTCCCTTAGAAATGCTAATCAGTTAGGTAAAAATCTACAGAAGAATATTTTGTACAGATCTTTTGTCCTAGATATGGGTGAAACAGGAATAATTTTGTGATGAGATATCTACTGTATTTCCCAAACAAGGCTTAGTATAGCACCAGTTCTAGCTCTACCTTCATCTATGAAAGTACCCTTCATAATTTTTTTCATTAGTACAGGCATCAACATTTTACTGTACATTGCAATCGTCGTTTCAAGGCATCATATTCATGTTGTGCTTCTAAACACGCACAGATGTGTTTGGACAGGGTAATACAAGTTAATTGTAACTTTACCAGTTATATATTGCAAACAACACAGTGACAATAAAACAAGAGACAGAAAATCAATATGATGTCAGACAAATTAATTATCAATGGTATATGAAGTTAAAAATAATGGAATGAGATCATTCACTTAGTTATTTCCAATGGTCTCCCTCTCTGTAATCCTCTTTTGAGTTTAGAAAATTCTCCATAGGTCTGCAAAAGCAGAATAATTACCTGTTCAGTCAAGCTCCTTTCTCCACTTGCTTCTGCAGTGAATACTCAAACATACTTTACCAGCTTCCTTCCTTGCTGGGACCTCCTGATGATCTTACGCCTTATTATCCCAACTGGGAAACGAGTATTTCCAATTTCTAAGTCTTTCCCCCTTCTCCGACTTCCCACTCAGGTGCCCAGCACTGAAACCCACCTAACCACTCTGCTGACCCTCACGTCCCACAAAGCCCTGCTCTTTCTCATTGCCTTCCCATTTCCCTGACCTGGATTTCATTCCCATGCATTCCTTGTTCTCTCCTTTCTTCTTTTGGTCTGTCCCCTATTTTGCATCTTCCACATCATCCAGGCTTTCTGAACCTTTTCTTCAAACCTGTTTGAAGGGCTTCCATAGCTCCATCCCACCTGCAGCTCCTATAATCTCCTGTGCTTCAGGCCAGGTTTGCAACTTGAATAATACAGTTACAGACTGTCCCTTTCCCAAGACAAAAGCAAATGTCTTTGGGCCAAATCCTGGGCTGATATGCATCAGCTTGGTTCCTCTGATTTCAGGGTAAGGGTGCAGGCTCAGAGCAGCTCATACACAACTTTGCCCCAGGGGCTGACTGCAGCATATTGCACAGAGAGTTGAGAAGTTCTCATTACCCCAGCAATGGCTATGGCTAGTCCTGCCTAAAAGCCAAAGACAGGAGCTGGTATATTGTGTTTTTATAGTTGTGGGTCATTCACAGTTCTGTCGGATACATAATAATCACAACAGACTTTATTTGGCTGTTTTCAAAAACTTGGAATTGCTTGGGAGGAAGGGGGTGAAAAGCAACAAAAGGACTTAATTAAAGCGTATTCACTGAGGTCACCAAGTTATGACACATACATTTGGTTGAACAATTACATTTTTGTTCATTGTTGCAAAAACTGGCAGTCCAGATTTACAAGACTAGTTTCTGTCTGCTAACTCTGCTGGTCTGTCTGGAGTCTCCCCTAGTGTCAGCACGTGAAAGCAGTGGCCTCCAATAACCAACATTTACATAGAACAAAATGTGATTTTTCGGGTCCTCCTCCCTCCTGGACTACCAACCTTTAATTCACAGGACTCAGAGGTTAGTAACTCAGACTTTCTGCATTATGAGATCCTTTCATCAACAAATTATGGCTCAGATCATGCCTCCAGGCGCAGCCCCGGGACAGCAGTAGGTGATGAAGGCGAGTCAGCCCAGGAGCAGCCCTGGGAGGCTGAGCAGGTAGAGACAGCCCCAGCAGCATACAGTCCCTCTCCTGCCCCTTCCTCGGGGCAGAAAGCACTACCTACCACCAGACAGCCTATAGCCCTCCCCATGACAGCTCGGCCGTCCCTCTGAGGCACTGCCCACACACCTGCCCGTGGGAGAGGGAAGCAGCTGAGGAGCTCCACCCTCAGCACCGCACACCTGGGCACAGGCAGGTTCACAAAATCCTTACTCCTCTGCACGGACACATAGATCTGCCCCAACAGGTTTCTCTCCCCAGCTGCAAAATGACTGAAATATTCTGTAGATGATAGGTCTCTGAGCAAGATAAATGAACGAACAGCCAGGGCCAAATGCTCAGCTGGGGAGATTTAGAGCTGTGCTGATTTGATGCAATA
>NW_009610663.1:0-453 GCF_000690535.1 Cariama cristata
GATGGGATGGGATGAGATGGCATGGCATGGGGGTTGCCAGTTGGGTGCAGAGCTGGGGATGAGGGGCCGCGGGGCTCAGGCAGAGGCGGGGGGCAGCGCAGGAAGGGCAGGAGAGACCGGCCGGGGCGAGGGGATGCTGCAGGGCTGAGGACCGGGGCTGCGCCACGGGTTCAACCCTTTGCTCGTGCCTACGAGCAGAGCATCGCCCGCCCGGCCGGGCGTGCACAAGCCTCCAGCTGAAATCAAAAGCCCTGGCTAGGTGGCCCTGGGGGGTGCCGCTGGCTTCTGTGCGCCCGAGAGCAGAAGTTTCAGGCTGAGCTGTTGCTTGACTTGAAGGAAAGGTTTTGGGTTGGATTCAACATCTCCAGGAGACTTTAACATTCTCGTCTGTAAAAGCAAAGTAAGCTTTCAAGTGAAAAATCAATTTCAAATGCACAAATCTGACTTTTAAAT
>NW_009610664.1:0-1027 GCF_000690535.1 Cariama cristata
GGCCCAGGACCTCACCTTCCTTGCTAAGAGGTCACAGTCAGCCCCTCCAGAAACCACCCACCGCTGTCTCAGGATCTCTTCTTGCACTGCTGGGCTGCAGCCACCCCAAGGACCCAGCCCAGGCAGCCACCAGCAGCAGCACCAGGGTTTTAGGAACAAGACAACAAACTGGCAAGACACGTTTTTCTGTGTTAACAAGGACTTAGACCTTCCAGCCACAGCAGCCACCCCAGGGTTAGGAGCCTGTCGGAGACTTTGGACTTTGCCAAAGCCGCTCCCCAGGGGCTCCAAGGAGAAAAGGGAGCCCCACAACACAGCTCTCCCTGTGCACCTACATGGACAAGATCAGGCCCATCAAAAGCAACAAGTGGGAGAAGGTGTTGTGGAGGCAACACCTTCAAGACTGCCCTCAGCGTCCCGCTGTTAGCATCCTGCTGCGCCGAGCTGCAGGACAACGAAGGGGATGGAGGAGTGCAGCAGCGGAGAGGAGACAGGGACACTGCTCAGACACCTGGAAAACCACAGGTCCAGGTGCTTCCAGCAGAGAGCCCCTGGCAGCATCGCAGAAACCACACGCAGGTGCCCATGGACACCGTTTCAGCCAAGGTCAAAGAGCCAGAGAGCACCAAGGTCGCACCGTACCCTGCTCCCAACTGATGCCAAGCTCCGGGCTCGCTGCAGGCACGTGCCCCAGAGCACGCCGAGGGCTATCGGAGCAAACCTTGGCACCAGCTCCAGCACTGGAGAGCCCCTGGCAGCATCGCAGAAACCACACGCAGGTGCCCATGGACACCGTTTCAGCCAAGGTCAAAGAGCCAGAGAGCACCAAGGTCGCACCGTACCCTGCTCCCAACTGATGCCAAGCTCCGGGCTCGCTGCAGGCACGTGCCCCAGAGCACGCCGAGGGCTATCGGAGCAAACCTTGGCACCAGCTCCAGCACTGGCACAGACGCACGTGCTGAGACCGGCACCAGAGAAGGCACCCCTGCCCTCGCTGCTCTTGCAAAGGGAAAGCTGCAGTCTCCTG
>NW_009610665.1:0-4501 GCF_000690535.1 Cariama cristata
AGCCGGTCCGCCGTGAGCTCACAGCCCCGCGGGGTCTGCACGAATCCCAGCTACGCCGACAGCCGTCTTCTGCCCAGGGAGGTGCCCGGGCTCCTCGGTGGGGAGTAGTTTTTGTCCGCCTCACTCGCAAGACAGGCAGCCACCCCGTCTGCCTGCCCAGAATTGCAGCTCAGCTCAAAAACAGTCCTTTGGACCCCGTAGGGGAAAAAAAAATAATAAAAAATTACCTCTTGGGCATTAACTCCACAGGCTCGTCGGGCCATGGAAACGGATGTAAAACCAACAATCAGTTCAGAACGTATTTGCATTTCAATTCAGCAAGTTATCGTCAAAACACCAAAGTTGCGGTCCCTTTCCTACATCACATTCCTGTTACATTGTTCAGCCCATTTCCAGATCTCCGTCTCAACCTCTAAGAGGCACGCAAAGACACTGGAAGACTAAAATGATAATTAATGTCTATTTCCAGGCAAAACCAGAACCGATACGCAAGACTAAAGACTTATTTATATCCACTACCAGGTATTTTTAGAAACTGGCTTAAAACTACTGAATTTTCTATTCAGACAAAAGAATAAATTGCAACAGAATCATTTGCTTTTCCAAACAAAAAAAAATTCTCGAGTAAAATGTGCACTGATAACCACAGCCAAAGGTAGGAGCTTGGAGTGAAGCAGCTGAAGAGCTCCCAGCTTGTTTACAGACTCCCACCAATTGTCAGGAAAACGAGGGTGTGCCGGGGAAGGAAGAGAGCTCACGGCATTAGTTACACCAAAGTTGTACCTTAAAGAGCAAAGAGAAAGACCTGAATATTTAAAAGCCTACCTGCTGATGCAAGCCCCTCCAAAGAACGGTATGTTCCATATGAACTTGACGTTAATGAAACATTTATATAAACATAATATAAACGTTGTCAACAACGAAGTTTTATAGAAAAGAGGTTGTGTCAAGCAAGCTTACTGACATGTATGGTTTTGATGACAAAAGCCAAAACCCTCACGTGGCAAGACTTCTGAAAGGTGTTTGGTGCAGTCTTACACATTCCTGGGAGAAATGAAACCCATACACAACAAACAGGTTGGCTGTTAGATGGATTAAATATTGGTTAATCGATGGGGTTTGGAATGCAGCTGTAAACAGAAAAAGTGCTGAACTGGTGCATTTCTCCTGGGGTCCCAAAAGGGCCTGTCTTAACCTAAAAGCCATGCAAAAGCTGCTGCTGAGAGTGCTTGAGGAGAACACCGAGGGGGTTCGGGAGGGAAATCCCAAAGAGCACAACCCTTGAGAGCGTCCTGGGCTGGCTGGCCTTGCCAGCATCCCTCCAGCCCGGAGGAACCTCATCTTTTCAGTTTATCGAGTACGATGGTGGGACTTTGACCGTGTCCAGAGCACTCACATGCAGAAAATACATTAACGATTTCTTATGCAAATTAACAGTTAAATGTAGAACAGGACCTACTGGTCACAAGTTGAAGCTAAAGCAAAGTCAAGCTAGAAACAAAATACAGCTTTAATAATGAAAACGATTAACTACTGAAGCAAATTATGACAATTGTGGTAGATTTTCCATTACTGGAAAATTTGAGATCAAGATGAGACGATGCCCTGAAGACACCCATTGCCCAGCGATGCTGGATTTAAGTGCCCTGCCCCATGCAGGAGGTCAGACCCGACGATCGCAGAGATCCCGTCTCACTTCTCTGCTTCCCTCTGCCCGGGAGCCGCCAGTCATCAGCTCCCTCCATTTACAATTTTGCTTTCCTGAGAGAGACATCACCCGTGATGAATACACGCTGAACTGCTAAATGCCGCTCTGGAGACCGCCGATGTCACTCTGATGGATGTGGCACCAGGCACTATTAAAAAAAATAAAAGAACCTGCTCTTACAGGGAACTCGGGTCCTCCCCTAGGTGTGGAGGGGGCTCTGCATCTCCGGGAGGGCTGCTCCGCACCCCGTCGGACCGGGAAATCCTCCCACAGAGCCTTAACCTCCCACCGTCTGTCTGCATACCGTGTTTGTGAAGGACTTAAAAATATTCTGGTCACAAACCCACTACCTCTCCAGCAACAGAAAATGCTAAAGGGATTCAACAGCAAATATTGTATGAATTTATTTCTAAAAATATGCCAAAGTTTAGCTAGTATTTTAAATAATTCTCACGTAAGCTTCAGAACGGAGTTCCTAGTGCAGTTTAATATTAGAAAATTGCTTATTGTGGAACAGTCCTGTTTATAAAAAACCAAAGAACTCCCCCCCTAGCAGCAGTTCATAGTAATAATCTAAAGTACAGTGTAAAATAATATTAGAGTCGAAGACAAAACTATTGCAAAGGAGTCCTCCCCATAATTTCCTCCAAGATATGGCTATTTTGTAGTAAAATATAATCTAATGGAACTGAAAAAAACCCCAGCTAAATTGTTTAATATTTCTATTTGTCATAATTATTTTGGAACTTATTATCAAGGCATTTAAAATTTTTAAGAGTGATCTTCACATTTTATATTGTCTCATAACAGTTTTTTTTTTTTTTATATCACTTCTCATAACAGGTTTTTTTTTTACCCCTTTCCTTAAAAATCTCATGAATTCTTTTGATTCTGCAAGCATTTCAAAAGCCGTGCTGGTAGAGCCTCCCCGAACCTTTCTCCGAGATGTGCAGTAACAAAGCCCAACCAACCGAGCCCCCCTTCCTGCAAGTCCTCGGCCGCCGTGCTGGACGGAGCCCGAGCGCAGGGTCCGGGTCCCCCTTGAAAGGGGGCACGAAGACAACCCCAAAAGGGCTCCAACGCCTCGCCACCCACACCATGAAACGCTCTCCGGCAAGGCGGCAGTTGCTCTACGGGTAGATGGGTTGGCTTCCAGAGCCGTGTAGCAATGAGATAGTATGTTTTATTATGAGTGTCATGGAGACGGTGTGAAAAATCAAGAGCCATAGGCAGTGAGCGGCAATGGGTCAATACTGTTCACCGAGACATTGTGTAGATAATCAACAACAAGGCCCTGGGTTCTCTCTGCGCTGCAAACAGCTGAAGGGCAAATCAATACCGCCATGGGAAGGACACTGCCCGGCTCCGCTCCCCACAATACACCGCTGCCACTGCAGGACAGCACCCGGAAAACCAAATGAATTCCAGCCTCGCTCGCGTCTAACGCTGGGCATTGGGAATACCAAGCAACCCTTGGAAAATGGTTAATAAATAATTTAACAGAAAAGAAAAAGGCAGAGAGAGAACCTAATCTCTAGACTAAATTGTGGAAAAATTAGATTAAAAAAGATATGCATTTGGAATACCCATGATATAATACAAAGGGGCTGCAATTTTCTTTTCGATTTAATGTTTTAAAAAGAAACTAAAATCCAGCATCCCTGAAATGCATATTTCCTTGAAAGTAAAATCAAATGCAGAACGTTTCATATTTTTAACATATTATAATTAATAATCTATCTTTTAAAATATAAGATAGAATTCACATGTTAATACACATATCTGCACAATAGCAATAACGCAAGTCAAAAGCAAAACACTGACATGCAGATAACTTTGGCTTTGAGGCAACATTTTACTGGTAGTATTAATAATTGACACCTTGTTCAATCAGCGATACTAATATAGTAAATTTTACTGGAAAAAACCTATCATATATAACTGTTGATTTATTATTTGTTAAAAGACGTGATTCTTGACATCCATCATTCTATTAATCATTGGATGCAATTTCTCAGTCAGTACGGACAACCACCTTTCTTGAAAACAAAATAAAAATGTGCTGGAAGGAAAAAAGAAACCACCAACCCACAGAAAATGTTTTTGTTTACCATTATTACAGTTAAAACACCTGCCTTTTTTCTTCAAGCAGATCATAAAAGTCCTGTCATTAGCACCCTATTTCACCTATAGTGTGACTAATAAAGTAACCACATTTAGAGTGCATGTTTAGGCCAGCAGTTTGCTCTACTGCTGATAATTACTACAAATTTTTCTACCAACTATAAACTGCGTTAAAGTGGTAACGTAATTTCAGTAATGCAAACCTCCACACCGCTCAGATCCTGCCACCAACTGAACTTAGAAGGGATTTTTTATTTTTTTTTAGCACGGCTGCATGATATGAAAAACTAGCATTTTTAGCTTTATTTTCATCACCATAACTCCGTTAGTATGCACAGTGCTAAGCTACCAGATTATAGTTTCATGAATTATTCAATGCAAACATCACAAAATCAAAAGCAACGGCAAGCAAAGAAATCTCTTTCTTTTATGAGGATTTCTGATATTTTCTTCAGGCGTCTCCAGAATGATGCGGCTTCGGCGCAGCGAGGCGGCAGCCTGTCCGTGCCAGTGACGCCCCGATATCTGCCTGCTTCGTCCCACCGCAGGACTCGGGAGCAAAGCCCTCGGAGTGAGGAACCCACCTCCCTTGGCAGGGAGGCAGCGGACAGGTCTTACAGCAACCGCCGGCTGGCCCGGGGAGCCTGCCTCCACTCCCGCCGCAGCCCC